>NC_053113.1:18198903-18306403 GCF_010015445.1 Perca fluviatilis | reverse complement strand
TTAACTGGATTTTGTCAGGCAGTTCAGACATTCAATAGAAATATTGTTCATATAAATTGAGGTATTTGGTTTATACCAGAGCAAAAGGTATGAGTCAGATTTTAAACATGATATCCTGCCTTTAAAATCTATACATATAAATCTCTGGTCTGTGATGCTATCATCAGACCGGACATGTAAAGTGATGATAATAGCAAAAGATGTTAAGAAATGCCAGAGCGGTAACCATTGTGAACCTGTTAGCTTAATGTGTAAAGGTCAGTGCTGACATGTGTCTCTTTGTCTTTATTTTGCAGGCGTCACCATGCCGTCACTCCCAAAGACCTCCACCACAGGCAAACCTTTCTTCATCTGTTTTGCCAACCTCCTCTTAATCCTCCTTTTCCTCAGTTCCTCTGGTGTTCACAGTGCTTCTCTCAGAGAACACAGACTGCGAGGAAGTGAATCAGACACCCAGGGAGGAGATGTCCACCAGGCTCCTGATGCCGACATGCTCAAAGCTTTGGAGTACATCGAGAGCCTCCGTCAAAGAACTGGCACGGACTCCCAGCAGCACGCCCCTCTCGCTACAGGGTACGATACCAGCCACATGGATGATGCTGAGAAGCTGCGTGCCATGCTGAGACTGGCTTCTAACCCTATGCAGAGCAAAGATGAGGAGGAGGAAGAGGAGTCGAAGGAGGAGGGAAGGGAGGACAAAAGTGAAGAGCTGCTCCAGGCTGTTCTCAGCACCCTCCAGCAGACGGAAAAAGCCTCCAAGCCAGCTTCACTTCGCCCCAGCGTCGAAGGAGGGGGCATAAAGGACGGCATGTATCCCAGGGTGCAGCAGAAGCAACTCAGCATCAAGCCTCACAAGAAGCTGCCGCTAATGTTTGAGGACGAGGAAGAGGGTGAGGGGGATGAGGAAGAGGAAGAGGAGAGGTCAGATCTGGACCATGAGAGCCCCTTCAAACGCACCAACGAGAACGTGGAGGAGAAGTACACGCCTCAGAACCTGGCAACTCTGCAGTCTGTGTTTGACGAACTGGACAAGCTGACAAGTGTGAAGACCATGCATAAACGCCAAGATGAGGAGGATGACATGGAGGAGAGTGATGATGAGGAAGAAGATGATGATATGTTTAATGTGAGGAATGTAGCATACAATGACGTAGGCGGGGATCTCGCAGACTGGGGTCCGCTACAAGAACAGGAAGAGGGAGAAGAGGAGGAGGAGGTGGAGGAGGAGAGGGACAACAAACATGAGGCTGACCGAGGGCTTGATTATGTTGACGACAATGACGAAGAAGCTGATGAGGATGATGAAGTGGAAGATGATGAAAGCTACCCAGTCAAGAGAGCAAAAGATCCAGATGACGTCGCTAACCTGGTAGACTATTACCTCCTAAAAGTGCTGGAGAAAACAGAAGAAGAGCAGAAACGACAGTTAGAGGAGAAAAAGAGGGCAGAGAGGAGAGTGGCTCAGACAGAGTACAGAGATAACATAGATCCACGGGCCATCTACCAGCTCATTCAGATCTCCCAAAAATACCAGATCCCACCTGAAGACCTTGTGGACATGCTCAAAACCGGAGAACCGACGAATCAAGACAAGTTACGAAAGAGTAACGAATTAGCCAAAGCAGAAAACAAGCTCTCTCAGATATCCTCAAAGAAGAAACACAAAAATCCTGAAGCTAAATTCTACAACAGACGCTTTCCTGATAGACAAAAGACACCAGAAGAGATTAGGACAGAAGAGATACTAAACATCCTGGGGTTAGAGGGCGAAGAGGATGGAGCTCCTGTCAGGAAGCAGAAGCAGTACAAAAGCTCGCAGTTACGACTTCACACTCAGCCTCCTGGACATTCGAGGGAATCCGCTCCCACGCAACGGCGCCTTCCCAGTTTATTAAAAAACGACTATGATGACACCGTGGACGAGGATGAACTGGCAGCATATTTAGCAGCTCAGATGCTGGCACAGTATCCAAAGCCTGTGTACAGAAACAACAAGGCGAGCCAAAAGTGGGACGAAGTTGGACAGAGCATGACGGGCTCTTTTGAACAGGCGATACAGGCTTATTTTGATCAAATAGACTCAGATAAAAACCCAAATGAAAAGAGACAGACTGAGGATGATGAGCGGGGCGGTGAAACACAAATGCAGGGCTTTGATAATGAGGCTGTGATGAAATTGCTGAGCTACCTGAACCCAGAAACTGAAGCAAGTGCTACTAATGCCAAACCTGCCCCAGGAATATAAAGAAGGCTATAGATAGATATACATATATATATATATACATATATATATATATATATATTAGATAGATATACATATATATATATATATATATATATATATATATATATATATATATATATATATATATATATATAGGTGGAGGGAGATGGTGAAAATAAAGTATTTTGAAGAATATAACATGCAGTCAACTTGAGTTATTCTGTAGGTTTACAAATGTTCATATTTACTAGCAGAAATATGAGTGTTCAGACATTAACTTGATGCTTTTTTTTAATGAGTTTGTTGCTCAAAAACACTTTACAGTACAGTACAGTACATGTGACCAGCCCTTCGATGCACACACAACCAAAATCAGTGTTGGATCCCTTAGATTTACTTGTGTTTTTTTGGTAATTCTTTTTTAAATGTGGTCATATGTGACATACCTGAGGTTAATAAAGCATTGACTTTATTTTTTCCTTACTGTGTAGTGTTTCTTCTTTTACTCACCATCACACAATGCATACGTTTAAACTTGTCTTGCCTGACATGTATAATTACAAAAAACATGTTTAAATATTTAAAAAAAAGAAAGTTTTTCAATAAATTGGGAAAAAATACTTTTTTTTCTGTCATCTCCTGTCATCAAACCATGAGATTAATAAATATGAGGCTTAAAAGGCACTTACAGATCCAAACATAATTACAATTCTTAAAAACTAAGCAGAAACAAAAAAATCACCAGGATTTAGGTAATTGTATGACCACAGCGTAATGCCAAATGAGTCATTTGTTACTAAATAAAAATGTTGAGGATTAAAAAAAACTTTTGCTTCGAGTGGTGAAATGTGAGGCATCCTTGGCTCAGTAGGCAGGTTTGCTCATGTATTCCTCCATTGTCTGTGATAAGAGCAGAGATACATTTCATATGAGTAATAAGAAAAAGCTAAGTTCACTAAAGAGTCTGCTAAACCTTAAAGTACCTCTTGGAGTGTGTCAGCCTCCTCCATAGATACACTAACAGCTACTTTGGATGTTTCTAGAACTTCTCCTCCCATCAGGAATTCGTCCAGGATGTAGTAAGCCTTCTCAAAGTTAAAAATGATGTCCAACTCACACACCTGAAACAGAATAATATACCATTTGTTAGACTAAAGATGAATTACACCTCCTCCCCATGGTAAGGAAGGTAATTCCACCCATTAGAGAACATGATAAACAATGTTTATGCTGTACTACTATGGATGATCATCAGGCCCTATTTAAATATTATAAAGAATATAGAAATGGCAAGTTGATGAAGAAAGATGAGAAAACAAATAAAAACAGAGAAGATATTTAGAATCATTATAAACAGCCTCTTTTTCATATCTGTCCTTTTTCATTGTTTGAGTTTTTTAAAATAATACAGCGTGGCTGTTGCCCTGTTTGTTTTTTTATCAATACAAGCAGGGCGGAAATCAAGTGGAGCAGGAAGCAGAGGAACCTTCCGGACACCAGGGGGAGTCTAAGTGGTATAGAACACAGTGATATGTCTGTGTGAAGAGTCAAGGAGGAAAGGAAGGAAAGAGATTTTGTAGAACTTCTGCAGAGTAATGTAACACAGGAATTACTATAGTTCAGATTCTAATACCTTTGACCAGTACATCAGTGGTAGGAAGCTCATTGTTTTCTGTTCCTTTCATTTGGCCTTGTTACAGCTGAATTCCAATGAAGGGAGGTCTTAATGCTACAGCATTCAATGATGTTTAGACACTTGTGTGCTTCCATCTTTGTGGCAACAGTTTGGGTCTATCCCTTTCCTGTTTCAACATGACAACGTCCAGGTGCACAAAGCCAGCTCCATAATGAATGATTTCTGGATTTCTGTTGCGAAGAAAATTGACTGCCCTGCACCGAGCCCTGACCTCAACCCCATCCAACACCTTTAGGACATACTGCGAGCCAGGCCTTATAATCCAACATCAGTGTTGTGGAACTCACTAATGCTCTTGTGTCTGAATGAAAGCAAATGTCTGCAGACAGGTTCTAAAATCTGGCAGAGAGCCTCCGCAGAAGAGTGGATTTTGGAATGAGGTGTCCAACAGGTGTTTGTGTGTATTTACTGTTAATGTAGATTTATGTTTCTGTTACAACGGCATGACTATACAAAGTGATACCTAGAGATAACAGCAAAATATGTTTTCAATTGCCATTTCATACTATATGTTATTTCAGTATTAAACTGATGAAGCTTCTTGATGAAGCTTCTCTTTTTTGTAACTATTTTGTTTGGGGCATTTTAAGCCTTATTATTAGACAGCAGAAGACAGGAAAGGGGGATATAGAGGGGGAATGACATGCAGCAAAGGGCCGCAGGATGAGGAAACATCTTTAAGATGACCACACAACAGCTGTTTAAGGCTCCTACATTTGTGTTTTTACTTTGCTCGATTAAACCTTTTCTGAGGACAGTGTGTGAGCAAGCGCGCATCGTACTTCATCGACATTTTCCTCACTTTTGTTTGGGCCATGACTTTCAGCTCTACTTACGTTGCCAAAGTATTTATCCAACAACTCGACATATCTGTGCAGCACTTCAAGGCCCAGCAGCTCATTATCCTGGTTCTCCAGACCAGTACAGAAATACAGGCTGGCATACCTGCATTTGAAAAGGATGAAGGTCAGATGTTACAGCAATAGTTTACAAAATGTTGTGAACAAACTAGGACACATTACAAGCACATTTGACAGTCCTCTGAGGAGAATGTGTGCTCATATGACTGCCTGTAAGGAAGTCCTTGGATTAAATGTGTTTCAAAGAGAAGGAAAAACAAGAATAAAAAAGTTTCTAGATAATTATTATACAGAATAATGGTTTTACTGAGGATTTGCCGGCATATTATGCACATACATATTCAGCGGGTGGTCAAAATAACAGAAACACTTTGCAAAACAAGTTCCAATAAAACAATACCATTGCAAAAGCTTCACAAAGGTTCTATGTATTGTGCTTATTTCATTTTGATTTGTTATTGCACTGGAACACGTTACATTGTGAGGTGTTCCTGTTATTTTGTCCACTCCCACTAACTCTACTTTTATTACAAGTTTGTTACTGTGAGTAAAGGAAATAAAAAACAAACATGAGAAGATAAGCAATGTGCTGCGCCGTCACTACCACGGCCCCATCACGCTCTGTGTGTTTAACTGGACCTTTACTCTATCCAGGTCTTGTTAACCCATTGTTGAGAATGGGTGTGTCGGTTTTCTGTGTATTTTGAAGCATTGTCAAAGAGGACACAAGTTAATCATTAAGCATAAACGCAGTCAAATGTGGTTTCTGCTCAACACCCAAGTCTTTACCTGCCACGAAAGGAATGCTGAAGACAAAACACTGAAAATAGCTAACAAGTAATTATAGCACAAATGAAAAAGCAGCTGTTGTAGGCACCTCCTGTAAACGATCTTGAGGTCCCTGTAATGGAGGAAATTGCAGGAACGTGGTGGACGGGCCAACACTAACATCATCATGTCCCGGATCACCTTCTTCTTCTCCCGGTCTGTTACTGGTGTGAACCATTTCTGCAGTCGCAGCTTCCCCTGCCGGCTGAACAGCAACAGGAAGTGCATCTGGCGAGGGCAGAAAGTACGAAAAAAGCAGAAAAACACTGACTTATGAAAGGTTCAGGAATCTTGTCATGCTGTGTTGAGGACACAATGACCAAATAGGAGGAACAGCTTGTGCTATGTAGGTCAGATATAACTAAATACAATTAATTTATAGCTTGTCAACAGAGAAAACCAGACACAGACATATAATGAATCAATTTTATACACGCTCACTGAGACAAAACACACACACACACACACACACACACACACACACACACACACACACACACACACACACACAGTAATAATACTCCCACCTTCAATTAGAGCCATAGATATATGAAATAAAACCGCCCATGAGTGAGGTCTGCACCACACAGCAATTAGATTTTACAACTAGAAATGTGAATGAACATCACCAGGGAAGTATAACACATTTCACACTAATATCACCTTTGAGTGCAATAACAGTAAATACATTTTGTGTGTGTGTGTGTGTGTGTGTGTGTGTGTGTGTGTGTGTGTGTGTGTGTGTGTGTGTGTGTTTGTGTGTGTGTGTGTGTGTGTGTGTGTGTGTGTGTTGTGCAAGGGCAATTAATGAGATCTTTGCCCTGAAGCGCAGCAGCAAGCAGCACTGCTTCTGCAACAATATATACCAGGGCATGTGAAGGAACAGGCAGTGCAACTAACACAAGTGTCTGCTGGACAAAGATGAAGAATGATTTCAAATACTTAAAAGCTATATGATTAGATTGTTTGAAATTCCAGATTCATTTCAGTTATATTGTTTAATGATATCGTTTAAATCATAAAAAAAGCTAATTTAAACTTGCAAATGAAACCAACGTTTGGAGATTTGAATCTATTTGCCTGTCAAAATGTTTTTTTCAAAAACTGTCCATCCTTTTCCAAGCTTTTTCAGGAGAATATCAGGATCTTTAGAACAACGCCACTGGTTTTTGTTTATTTTTTTTGACAGGACCAATGTAAAGGACACAATTGACGTGCAGTGTAGCAGATTTTATTGCCAACAGGTGAACGGATGAAACTAGCTCGGATACTCACCATTTTGTGACAGCAGTCAGAGAGAAGTCCCCACACTCAAATCCTTCAGGTTTATGATAAAACCCTAGCTCAGAGTCCTGTCCTATTGTAGCTTGTGCGTTTTGAGATGCGGCGACATTGTTGATCTTCCCAGAGTTCACTGCGCTCATACCTTCTCCAGTGGAGCCGCGCCCCGCTGCGCTCCAGCGGCTGATTGGCTGCCGAGGAGCTACCGGCAAACACACAGGTTAATAAGTGCAGTCAGAGAGGACATAGTGGATTCGATGTACAGTATTGTTCAAGCTGTAGGAATATTTATTTTTAGTCAGTTAGTATCTTTTTATGGAATGCCATTTTATTATAGGCTTTATTAAAAACAATAGCCTGTAGACTACATAAATACATGGATGTCGAAATAAATCCTGAAATAAATAAATGATGAATATACAAATGTAATGTAGCCTATTTATTGCCTAATTAATTTTTTTCAGGATTTATTTCATAGCCATATATTTCATAGGTAGCCTAGGCTATATTCATTTATTTTATATTAAATAGAAGCAGTATATTTCATACTTTTGGCACTTGAGTTATTTTTAACTAAACATTGCTAGCTTAAATTGTAAACTTAGCTAGCTACAGTAGCTACATTTGCCAGTATCTATGAAGCGGAGCCAGCAGTGTTGTTAATTAGCTAGTTAACGTTACACGGAGGTTCTGCTTCATCACTGTCTGTCACGTTTTATTGTTAATACGTTTATATTCCATGTCGTATTTTACTACACGCCTGTTTGTGTACTGTTCACATGTGGAAGAGGAGCTGGAGCGGGCCATGGGAGATGTCACCAAAAAAAGAAATTACGCAGGGTAACGAACGTTATATTCAGTTTGCCAACCGCACACTGACTAAAATAAGGACCGCATTATATATTTATGTTTGTCTTTAGGTTAAATTATAGTCAATTGAACTAATACATCGTTCCTTCCTGCCGCTGGGTGGCCGGTGGAGTTGTCGCCCACAGATGTTAATTCAGTGGAGCTACACGTGGTTTTGGTCCAGGGTAAAAGCGGAGGAGAGAGCTCAGCACAGCGAGAGGCTTCCAGGGCAGCACCATGTCTCTGTACCGCAACTCTGCCTGGTTCCTGAAGGGAATGACCGAGTTCACAAGGTAAGGTGCCTTTACTGTGTATCTGCCCAGTATGCTGCTGAGACATCACTGTAGTGTTTTAGGAGTTGTAGTAAGTCTGTGACCTGCTAGTGTTTTCCTGTGTGCATCCTCCCTATGCGTGAATCCAGTTATTATTATTTCAGATCAGTAGCCTACACAGAAAGTGTAATTTTAAGAAACTTATTATGGAAGAAAATGTTAAGATTGAATACATTATTGGTGAACGGCTAATCATATTGCCTCATATTAAATTCTGCTCTTTGCCTCATGCTTTTATTGTAATTTTATTGTATTTCTGTTAATGGGAGTAAACATCACAAGGCACTTAGAGTTAAGTGTAGGAAAAATAAAATGATATCCCAGTATGGTTGATCCTAAGAGATGGGATGGGTTTGGACCACTCCAATAAGCAACCAACCGACTCATTTTCTAAAATATATTATAGGGAACCCTACCTAAACTGCCTCCATGCCTTTCCATTAGAAGACTTTAAACAGATACAAATCTTACTGATGAAAGTTAACACCATGATATGTAGAGCTGAAATAATTGATCGATTAGTTAATCGAGAAAAAAATGATTGGCCAGCTATTTTAATAATAAGCAAAGCATTTCAACTTCTTAAATGTGAGGATTTTTGTGCTTTGTTTTAGATCAGTTTAAAGCTCACAACATCATCAACTAGGGATGTAACGATAACCGGCGTAACGGTAAACCACGATACAAATCTTGACGATAACAATTACCGCTTTCATTTAAAATATCATTATTACCACGGTGTGGAAACCGTGTGTTTAACCCTTCCCAGCTTCATCCGAGTCTCCTGAAGTTGCCGCGCAGGCGCACTGCGTAGCAAATAGGCTGTTTACATGCTGAACCCTTGTTCCTTTGATGTTAAAAGTTGCACTTTTGATAAGGTTTTGCTTATATTTTTGTAATATAATAAACACTGTTACACTTTTTGAAATTATTTCAGCTTGTGTAGGCCTATCAGTGCTTTCTGAACATATTGAACACACTTTTAAAAATGCAGCGATAATACCGAAAACCGTGATAATTTTGGTCACTATAAGCGTGAGGTTAAATTTTCATACCGTTACATCCCTATCATCAACATGTAAATCTAAACATCTTTGGGTTTCGGAATGTTGATCAGACAAAACATAACATTTGGGAAACTGTGATGGCCATTTTTCACTACTTTCTGATTTAATAGACCGAATAATTAATCAAGTAACTAGCCAGCTACAAAATAATCATTAGTTTCAGCCTTAATAATATTAATATTAAACTTATTGTGTATAGGTTATATGAGGTACGGTTAGGTAGGGTCAAAGGTTATATAAGGTTCTGGATCTTTAAAAGGGATAAGATGTATAACTTACTGGTGGTTGATGATCATTGACTGGAGGTTTTAGTTTACCGAAATTTTGATTGCCACCGCATAACTGAACAGAATGGAACTGCAGTGCATCTTTGAATATCATTTCTTTATCAATTGAGCAAAGTTTACAGTGACTCAACAGGAGCCATGTGAGAACATAACTCAGTTGTTCATCCACAATGGGGCTTTAAATGCTTTATCAGTCCAATATGATCTATTGCAGCCCTAAGGCGCCTTTCCTCATCAGTAAACAGCAAGCCAAGTTGTCTGAAGAGGTGCTTTTGTGATTGTTTCCCTTCTCCCCTTTGTTCTGTGTTATCTTTTCTCCCAGAGAGCTGCCTGGCAACCCGCTCTGACCCTACACTAATAGCTCTCTGCATGACACCATCGAACAGAGCGGGCATTTAGCCTCAGTATTACCCCCCTCCCTGTCCCCTTTATCCCCCCTTGTGCCGCCTTCAACAATGACATCCAGGACAATGGGGGGAATTGAAGTCCTTGGTGCCACACACGCCCTCACACACACACACACACACACACACACACACACACACACACACACACACACACACACACACCCTGATCCTGTCGTCACTGTCGGTAGTCTCACCCCAAACCCTTTCTCATGAGAGATTCATTGTATCTGTACAGTAAAGCTGTGAACAGACATACAGTAACCAGGCTGACCTCAAACGCTGACCCTTTCTGACCTGAACAGATACAGTAATACAGTAAAGATGTTTCTGACATGAATATAATGCAGTGGATGTTTATATCCTGCAGGAATGCCTTCCTGTCAGCCTCAAAGAGGTTTGTGGAGAAGGACCTGGAGGTGTCCGTGGCTGGACGTGCGTTCATGATAACAGGAGCCAACAGTGGTATTGGGAAAGCTACTGCTATGTCCATCGCTAAGAAAGGTGCCAGTCCTACTGCCTGTTTATCAGCAATTTAACTCATGTATGAAGACAAACACAACACGTGTTGTGATTGATACTATTGCATTGGAAAAACTTATTTTTAATACTATTTTTAGGAGGAGTAATTGTTTAATGATAGCAGTGGTACAAAATTTTAGCAGTCACGACACATTCCCATTTTGGATCATATAAAACAAAATCAAAAAGGTCAGGTAACATTATAGTGGACAATAATTACATTAGCCAACAACACATAGTGATGATAATACTTTCATAAAAAAAGCCCAAGCCCAGGTTATAATCACACAGGTACAAACCCAGGTGCCACGTAAAAAGGAACTTGCTGCAACCAGGAAACCCTTCAAATAGACAAAGGAACAGTGTTATTAATATGTTTAAAGGAATACGCCACCGTTTGTTGAAATTGGGTTATTCACCGTCTCCTCTATATTTATATAGGTGGGCAAACGCATTTTTTTCTCAGTGCATGCATTGTCTTAGTCCGGCGGTGCCGCTGCTAGCTTACCTTAGCGTAATGAATGGAATCCTTTGTTGCCGTGTAGCATGTAGTGAGTAAGTGACCCAACAAAAAACAATTACATTACTTCTTGTGGCCTGCGTATTCACAACGAGTAAAAATAGCAGGAGGAAGCTAGCTATAGCTCTATTTGCCATTCATTCCAATGGGGAAACATCGCGGCTAGACTTTCGACATACATTGCGTATATTTATACTTAGAATTTCGTCATGGCATTTATACAACACATACTCTATGGTCTTACAAACCTAACGCGTTTGACCGATTTCAATTTCATAAATTTTTGTGACTTGGAGAGGTCTCGTTAGGAGGAAGCTAGCTATGGCAACAAAGGATTCCATTCATTATGCTAAGCTAAACTAGCGGCGGCGGACTAATGCATGCACTGATACAAAAATGCATTTGCCCACCTATATAAATATAGAGGAGAGGGTGAATAACCCTTTTTCAACAAACGGTGGCATATTCCTTTAAAGCACAAAACACTATTACAACCTAGTGGATAATAATATAAAACACAAATGTTTGCTTGTTACTGTTTACATTCAGTTTATTCATTTGCAACCTCAATCTTGACTTTTATGACTTAGGCAGCAACTACTAACACTGCATAGTAGTGCATAGCATCCAAATACCACTGAAGGCAGGTGCTGGACCAATAGAAGACAGAAATGAAAATATGTTTTCAGCAACTACTACTACACCTGATCTCCCAGATTCTAAGTTCCACACACTACAAGAAAGGAGAAACATTTGGTGCTAATGGTAAAAATCATTAGCCCTTACACCATCCATCTTCGTCCGCTTATCCGGTGTCGGGTCGCGGGGGGAGCAGCTCCAGCAGGGGACCCCAAACTTCCCTTTCACATTTTCTAGCCCTTACACATTCCCCTTAATTTGTAAATCCAAATGTATGTAACAATGTATGAAAATTAGGTATGCCAAAAAGGCACACAAAAAAAAATCTTGAAAAAGGCAGTCACACAATGAGTTGAGGCTCCCAAACAGATTACAGAATGTCATAGCTGTACTTCATAAACTTTTACTCCTACAACGTTTGCATAAAGTTAGCTTAAATCTAACACTCTTCTCCTCTTGAAAATGTGTTCAGATCAGTTCTCAGCTGGAAAAGAATGACATTTATTCCATTTTCTTTCACAGGCGGAACGATCCACATGGTGTGCAGGAACAAGGACAAGGCCGAAGAGGCGAGGGCTGATATTGTGAAGGAGACGGGAAATAAAGTACAGTATGACTCTCTTCTCAACAGACACAGACAAAAAAAACACAAATTGTCTGGTTCCTCAGATGTGACATTATTCACTATTCTAAATGGCTGGTGTCATTACAGGAAGTGTATGTCCACATCCTGGATCTGTCTGAGACCAAGAAGGTCTGGGAGTTTGCTGAGGCCTTCAAGAGAAAGTACAAGGCCCTCAATGTACTGGTGAGTGACATGAGTTACCTATTTTCATATTTGGAAACATACGGCAATGAGATTATTATTTTATTGTTGTTCACTGGTTTTGTGTTGGCACCTACTTCACTTTTCCTCTCTTTTTCTTTTCTCTCATGTGTTGTAATCTATGCAGATCAATAACGCAGGCTCCATCATGAGTCAGAGGGATACGAACGCTGAGGGGCTTGAGAAGAGCTTCGCCTCCAACGTCCTTGGTGAGTCAAAGCTCAGGGGTGAGGAGTAAAGGAAACGCTGATAAAAAAAGAAAATATGGTATAGTTATGTTTTGTTTTTGTTTTCCACTAGGGGTTTACATTCTTACCAAGAGTCTGATTCCCTTGCTGGAGAAGAGCGCAGATCCCAGAGTGGTGAGTCTGAGAGACACAACCTGTGTTTGTTTGCCACCGTCACAATCTCCTACTATCTGCTCGACTGTAGGTTTGTCTTACCTCACAGAAGTTACGGATGAACTGGGTTGTGGCTATTTTAATGGTTAATAGCTGATCACATCAATGAGACACGCCCTCAGAAATCTTACTGAACATTAGTAAAAAGAACATTTCAGGCATATAAGGAATTCTTTACTAATAACACAGGGTCACAGGCTGCAGAAAAGATCAGATGTATTTATTATTTCACTGTAAAAAATCAGACTGTATATACAGTCAGCGGCGGAAGAAGTAAAGTCTTTAGTAAACTACAAAAAAGAATACAACAAAGCAAAAACGCTACATGTAGTTCTGCATTAAAAAAGTATTATTTTTTGGAAAATATACTCACTGACCTCTGTCAGTGTTATTTCATGTTAATATTATAATAAAATATGCATAACATAAGCAGCATTATAGCGGCTTACATGTAATGTGTCTTTTAATGTATCTAATTGTAACCTTTTTATATAAACTGTTTGGTAGTTTGATCTATTACTATGTATCCTATTTTATCCTAGGTTTTGTATGTAAAATCTCCAAGGTAACTAGCAACTATAGCTGTCAGATAAATGAAGTGGAGTGAAGTATAATATTTACCTCTGAAGAGTAGTGATGTAGAACTATACAGGAGCAAAAAAATGGAAATACTAATATACTTCAAAATATATTCAAATACTTGAATACATGTACTTAGTTATGTTCCACCACTGTGTATAGCATATAGACATGATATAAAACTTTTTTTTTTTTTTTTATCATGCATATATCAACTCCAGCTCCCTGTTCCACCCCTCACCCATGTTCCCCTTTGTCTATGGTCAGATCACAGTGTCATCAGGGGGAATGTTGGTGCAGAAGCTCAGGACGGGAAACCTGCAGTCTGAGAGAGGCCGCTATGACGGCACCATGGTCTACGCCCAGCACAAAGTAAGAACTCAGCAAAAATCGCAGCTGATGGACTGTCAGGCTTTACTGTCCTTAAGTGTTTGCGAGGAAACAGACAGGACATATCAAATGTACAGTATTCTCATGTTAAATGTATTATAGAGAGTAATAGAAAAGTGTGATTAATAAAATGCAGAGTAGATATTTGCAGCTGATGATTCATGATTCAAAGGTCAGACACTAAAATAGTTGTTTTCCCTAATGAAGTATATGGCTGGTGCAGGGTTTTAGATTATATTCTGATTGTAGAGTTCATCAGTACTACAGTGAACCTCAATTGAATGATGTGAATGGTGGTGTCACATTTTAATCTGCATGTTATCCTGCTAGGATAGTAATATATTCATGTTGCTTATGAATCAAAATATTGGCAAAGGGAAGTTTCCGTCCAAAAACTCGAAAGAGTATCAGCCTTCAAAAGCCCATGTAAATTATATCCTGTTTTGCATGATATTATAGAGAACTATGATTCATCAAATGACCTCCGAGCATGGATGCCTTAAATCTGTGCCAGTGTCTATTATTGGGTCTTATTTGGTTTACAGTGATCATTTGAAATGCTGCTGCATTACAATGTTTGGCTAAACTGACACAAATGTAAAAAGAGACATGTGAGCCTTACCTGCTTAGAGTCCAACCCTTCAGACATCCTCTCTCTTAAGACACGTTTATTCATTTGTGTGTGTGTGTGTGTGTGTGTGTGTGTGTGTGTGTGTGTGTGTGTGTGTGTGTGTGTGTGTGTGTGTGTGTGTGTGTGTGTGTGTGTGTGTGTGTGTGTTCCAGAGGCAGCAGGTGGTGATGACAGAGCAGCTGGCAAAGACTCATACTAACATCCACTTCTCCGTCATGCATCCAGGCTGGGTTGACACACCAGGTTCAGGCCCCTTAGACACATGCACAACACTAAGAATCAACCACCACTTTTTTGAACAAATTATGCTAAATCATTCTCTTTTAAAAAATAAAAAACTGCCCTTCTTGCTTCCTAATCCTTATCCAAGTTTGTTTCTGTCCCTCTCTGTCTCTGTCTGTCTGTCCTAGCGGTGGCCAATGCCATGCCAGACTTCCATCAATCTATGAAGGACAGTCTGCGGACCCCAGAGCAGGGGGCTGACACCGTGATTTGGCTGGCCATCTCTGAGGCTGCAACCACAAACCCCAGCGGGCATTTCTACCAGGGTATGTTGCAAAAGCAATCTTTGTCATTTTCATTTACCTGCTTATTTATAAGGGATTTGTGTATTAAAAAAGGTTTGGCAAAAGAGACAAAGATACAACTTTAGCACCCCTAGATTACAAAAAACGGTAAGAAAGGGAGAAGAGAAGAGAAGAGAGGCGAACACTGTTGGCTGAATTATATGTTGTTTGTCAGTTGTGGGTCAGCATGGTATTTGTGTGTGTGTGTGTGTGTGTGTGTGTGTGTGTGAGAGCGAGAGAGTGCTTGAGGGTTTGGCCTGTGTCCATTGCAGCTGGAGTGGGCTGCTTTTGGTGCCAGATACTGCCAGAGTACAGTGCCTCTATGAGTATATACACACAAACGTGTGTGCAAAAAAGTGTACACACGCGCACATACACACACACGCAAAATGGCCCCAGTGGCCTTGAAGAGGGAGACTGTAGCCTAATATGAAAATCTCACTTTAACAGAGACACAAACATTGCATTCATTTTAATGTGATGTAATATAATGGAATTGTGTCTAGTGTCCTCTTTTTTTTCTCCCAATTTTAGGCAGGTTAAGCCTTCATATCTGATAAAAAATCCAAACACCAGTCTATTTGGCTGTTTTCCTCTAATCTCATTTCATGTCAACACTCGCTAAGCAAAACTGCTGTAGGTGCCAAAATTGTAACAGCTGTCAACAAGGCAATATTTACTGTTATCTTGGAAACACTGGCACATTTTCATTTTGGCATTGCCATGCAAGTTGAAAACCTGGCATCCAATCTTGTACATATCCACATCAAAACTTGAAAAAGTATCTGCTATCCAGTATAAACACAGTCTTAATACAAATTAAACCTCCAATACTGTCTTCACAAGCAACATGAAATACAATGTGATATAACAACATACTACAGTTTAGATTGTTTTAGGATGACTAATGTCTGAGCGCCTGCAACTATTGACACCCTTGAGTGGCTGGCATTGTGGAATCATAAAAAAAAAAAATGTTTCTTGAAACTATGAGCACATCAATTAGGCTGCAGTATTTCAATTCATTGCTGTTGTTTGCTGATGTTTATTCTTGTTGAAAATAATAAAGGTGCACAGCTAAGATAGTATGGACATTTTATTCTGAAAACTTAAATTCTTGAAGTTAAAGAAGCTTTAAATTTAGTTTCCTCAAAAAAGGCCTACAAATCATTTTTCATTGGTTAATCCATCCATTATATGCATCTTATCTTATTCTTATCCTTGTCCAAGAATTTAATTAATTATATCATTGGAAACTATAGTTAAAAACTGCTGGGAAGTAATGAAAGACTGTAATACGGTATATATATTCCTGGGCCATATATTTTTCCATCATTAATGATGATGATTGTGAAACCGGTATTAAATTGCATTCTATGTGGAATTAAAATGTCTTAAATTGAACCCTGGTTTGAATCGAGTCAGGAGAGATGCCTAGCTGAGTCTGTTGCCATTGGGGATGAGGGTTTAAAATGAATCCAGTGTTTGCATTTCTTCAACCAATCTGAGCAGGCTGTTTGTATGTGCGCTTGGCCTTTATTGCCTTTTAAACAGGGCAGATCAGAGCTGACTCCCTGACACCTTGTAGAAATCAATACTACTACCAGGCTAGGGAATATACAAGAGTCAATAGATAGTTCTTACTAGAGCCAGACCAATATATCGGCGGGCCAATATTATCGGCCGATATTAGGCATTTTTCAAACTATCGGTATCGGCATTTATAATGGCCGATAAATGAATATTTAAAAAATTAAATAAAAAACGGACGAAACACCCTTCAACCATGTTATGAGTGTTGGCGTTGCATAGTTGCCGCTCTACAACGTCCCTGTTGGCAACTCTTTGATTTGTTTTTTGTGTTTTTGTTCAAAGGACTTTAAGTTTCATATCTTAAGTTTGTATTTTTATACATTTTCTTTATCACAATATATTTAGATTTTCCTCTGTTCTGTTGTGAAACAAACAAGTTTATTTTTAAACTGCATTATCATATTATTTTAGTGAGGACTCATAAATAACTACAAATAACTAATGTTAGGGAAATCTGTTTATGTTTTGCTACGCCTTTCTGGATATATATTTTTTAAATATATATTGGCCGATATATGGGAATATCGGATTTTTAAATCACCAAATATTTGTATCGATATCGGCCTTAAAACTCCTTTATCGGTCGGGCTCTAGTTCTAACATGTACACACCTTTATGTTAAATCCATTTGTGTGTTTGTGCACAGACCGAAAGATGGTGTCCACCCACCTGCCGCTTGCCTGGACCCACAGCTCTGCCTTGGAGGAGCAGAAGTTAATGTCTGTGCTAGAGGACTTGGCCAAGACATTTCAGCCACACTGAGGCAGCAGGAACTGGTTACCAGTACAGCATCAACACTAACAACATCTGTTTACACTGACCAAGGCTGGGCTCAGTATTTTATCCCCCCTGATACAATACACTCCAGGAGAGGGAATATTTCTAGGTCCATTTTTATCCAAAGCATTTGGAATTTGGAGTGTTAAATCTACCTGTGGTCACTGGCTTGGGAAAACTATGAAGATATACTGTGAAACCCAGCCTTACAATGCCAGATTAAACTCACCTACATATAACAGATTTGCAATGCTTTATAACTATTTATATAACACATTTTCATATTTAACTTTATAAGGACTAACATGTAATTGTAAAAGAGTGTTTGATAGTGATGGTGCCTTTATATGAGTTTTCAAAGGATATTATCTTGCTGATAGAGAGAGCACCTTCATAAACCACACAAAAACACACACACACACAACCACGTCTGTTACTGTGACTTTATGAAAGTTGTCAATCAGATGGGAATCTGATGTGACCAAAGTCACTCACACACCCTATATTATTAATTCACAACACCAGCTATGGGTTCAATCTCTCGTCTTGACAACTTGCAAACGTGCAAAGTGATGTGTATTTAATAGCTATGTAAGTAACTTGTGTATTTGCTATACTGTAGTGCAGTTTCTGTACTGTGCAGGCTGAGCTTAAGCTGGAGGTGAGGTGCTCTCTTTACTAGCCGTGTGCCTTTTTAATATACCACACAGCAGCATCACTTGACGTGCAATAAACCCTTTGTATTAATGACTCCGTAATATCTGCCAGCACCTTTAAAAAGTCCTTTTACTGACTGAGTTTATCTTGTAAATGTCTGCTTTAATAAAGAAAATTACTGATTTTTTTTTTGTGTCTCGTTGTGCTGCTGAGTAACGTTTTGATTCGATTAAAACACTACCCAGAATAACCAAAAACAGTCAAATAAACATATCAGAATATCTTTATTAAGCATCCATTCTTTTCTCTCCGTGCCCTGTTTTGAGGGCCCAGACAGATTTTAATCAGTACTGTATTGTCAACAAAATTTTTTTAAAAATACAATTACTTTTTGAGAATACGTTAACAACAGCAGGCGTCTTTTACAAGCATCTGAAGTCAAACCAAACAGAAACCAATTTACAGTTTGATATTATGGGCCATGGTGTTGTGGAAAATGAGTCATCTTTGAAATGTTGATGTGGCCTCTCATCAACATGAAGGGCATCCATTCTAGCGTTTGATAATCTACAGATGACAAAAAAACGACTCCTATAACTGCTCCATCTAAGGAAATAAACCATTTACAACATGAGAAAATCTATGCCCTCCATCCTGCGACTGGCCGGCAGTTCTGAAGATCTATTTTATTTGCGGTTGTAAACAGCTAATCTTGCCATCCATCATACCTTTAACATTTTGTCAATCTGCTGTGGAGTTAAGCCTCCATAGCAAGAAAGCCTCTTTTTTTTTTAAATCACCAAACATAATCTCTTACAATGACATGATAACAATGTCTGGAAGAAGCAGGTCCAGTTTAATGAAAAAGGAAATGATAGCTTTGACTCCTGATTGTACTGCAGCATCGTCAATAACCCTGTAGATCCCAGATGACGCTTTGTGACATGACTCTATATAATACTTAAGGGTTTGACTGAGATCAGTTTGCCAATACTGTGCTTGACTGAAACTTGTTCATGAGCTAGTAGATATTTCTAATACACAACAGAGGTTTAGCTACATTAAGAGTTTTGAAAGCATGAAAAACTACATGGAATTAGAAAGGGGTCACTTGTAGAATTATCACCCCATCCTGCATTTCCTCAGGTCTACATAGGGCTCAGCTTGTTGTTTTGGTTTTTCATGGCCTTTACCAATTTATATCAACCATGTTTCCAGCAGCAACAAGCAGCAGCATGTTTCCATAAATGAATGATAAACCTATTCAAACATTTACATGTACGTAGCAACTAAAAAGCCAGATATTTCTCTCAGAATGTTTGCTAGCACATTCGCCACAACGAGGTAAAATAAGGTGATAATATGTTACTGTTCTTCTCACCAAGTGGCCAAAAATAATTTGTAAGTGACAAACTGATAGACAATGTTCACCCAACTCTGGACCTTCCTTAACCCTTCATAGCTAGCGGTTAACTTAAGAGTTTACGCTTGCACAGGATTACAGTTTTGTTCAGTAACTAGGGTTGTAGAATGGATGTGGCCCTAGAACTGCTGTACTGAAACTGCAGCTTCCTCTTTTGCCGGAGCAAATACCATTTTTAGATCAATGTTTTGATTTTACAGCCCGCAAACTCTACTGTTATCAACATTGTTTCCAGCAGCCGAGCATTAAACAGCAGACAAAGTTAGCGGCTAGCTGGTGAACATAGTGGTGCGTTTAGCAGCCAGAGTTCCCAGTTTAGAGGAGAGTTCATATTGGACTTGTTCTGCTACCCCTGGTGGTCTATGGAGCCTTTCAGCTTTTTCTTTTTTGCCAATTGTTTTGGTGTAGCTAACGTTGCTCCATGTCGTGTAAATAGGCAACTGCTTGATTACATATTCACCATGACATCTTTATGAAGTGACATGTTGTGTTTTCAGGTTGTTTGGCTGCACCCATGTTTTTTTTTTAAATAAATAAAAAGCAATTATCAGTCAATTAATGGAGGCTAATAATATATTTTGTATTTCTTTTCTGATAATTAAAAAGGACGATTTAAGTCAGCTTCCAGAATACAGACCTGTCTACTAATGGCCAAAATTCATTGGTTCATTTTTTTTTGGAGGGAAACGACCAAAAGGACAGAAACACTCAAACTTTAAAATAATGGACATTCATGCAGAATATTGGCTACTGACAGATTGAATAAGTATCAGCTTTCAGTCTAACCCCAAGTATTTTTGGGTTATGTCTAAAAATCATGGAGTAAGGTCAATCTCTGTCTGTGTTAGGAAGTAAAATACTGCATGATCTGACACTGCAGTCCATCTCAACATTACTGAGTTTGCATGTGCTTCATTAAGGAGTGTTCTACTAGATGGGAACAAAGAAAAGTAAACAACCATTTACAATGATAATAGATAAATACTTTACTACCAATATAAATATACACTACATGATCAAATACCTGGAATGTGACTACATTTTGAAATCAGGAATTCCAACATTATAATGCAAATTTTTCCCACTTACAATAAGGCAAGCGTTAGTCTAACATTAGAGGATACTAGTCATTATTTACAAGGACGCTACATCGTATCCAGCTTTAACCCCTCCCGGATCTGAACTTACAAAAATGTTTTGTTTAATACAAAGACAAAATACCACGAGTTGTGCAATTTAGTGCAGTGGTGAGAGCGTTATGAGACATCCTTGATACACAGATGTGTTTGTGGAAAATATAGGACAGCTCAGAACAGAATTTGCAACAACAACAAAAAAACAGGATGAAAGAAACGCAAACAAGACATCCAGAGCTTTAGAATGAAGTGAGTGCTTGAGAGTGAATGAGTGAACAGTCATAAGCACTGATAAACCACTAAAAAGGCTTTGTGAGTGTGTCTTTCTCTCTTTAAGGCTTTTGAAGGAACACAGGCAGCCCTGATCTGACCTGTGATTCAGCATTTTAGTGCTACATGTAGTTTAGAGTACCTGTCCAGTGCCTAAGTGCCTTTTTGGTGGGGGGGAATTCCAATTTTGCGCCACAAAATTATTTATTTTTTAAATTACAAATGAAAAGTATTATAATCTTGAGTTTACACCGTCAGTGGTGCATGGCATCTACCTACCCAAATAAAGTTTTTTAAGAGAGTGATAAATATCTAGGAGGTGGTGATCCTGTGCTATTGTTTAAACTTGTTTTTACCCAAATTAAGTTGGGGACTCAAAGCCCATAAAGCTGAAACGATCAAGTGAAGTCCCACTATTCAAATCTTGAATAGTGACTGGTTCACCTCAGGATGGCCACGGTGATGCTGTCGCTGCCGCTGTCTGTGCATGTTACTATGGCAACATATTTCAATTTCCCCTGCCTAACCTGGCTGGGTCAGTGATGTCACGCAAACATCACATTTGTATGGCAGCATCTTTTGAGGGTATCAAGCGATTTCCGTCATATAACAAGAAAGAGGCTGTTCTATTGATTTTCTTACCAAGCTGGAGTGATTACACATTAATAATGGTTATAACAGACATGAAGAGCATCCGCCCACTGACAACCTACTGATGGAAAACCTCCTGAGAGTGATTTAAGGCCAACTAGTGAAAAAAAAAACTGAAAAAGAAAAGGGAAAAAAGACAGAAAAAGCTGATTACTTTGATCAGTGAGTCATTTCAAGCAACTATCTACATGATGTTTTTTTTACATGTTACAGTGACTGAGTAATATGCAGTTAGTGGGCCACAGTAAAAAGCAAGCTAGTTTATGTTTGTACAGGATTTCCAGGTCAGCAATTTAGTGAAACTTAACTTTACAGTGCAAGGGTAATAAAAAAAAGACCTTTGTCAAAAGAAGCATAGGAAATATTAATATAATGTAAACACTAATGTCAATACTATTCCTCCCATAGGAGAAATCATTACAATGCATGCACACCATTGTGCTTAGGGTTCTGTTTCGGATCAGATCAAAAAGTCACACAAACTTTCATGTCGGACTGACAGTTAGTGAAAATAAATGTTTGAGAAGCAAAAGAAATGTGGAGGGACACACACACACACACACACACACACACACACACACACACACACACACACACACACACACACACACACACACACACACACACACACACACACACACACACACACACACACACACACACACACACACACACACACACACACACACACACACACACACACACACACACACACACACACACACACACACACACACACACACACACACACGCCTGGTTGTAGCTGAAGATCCCAGTAGGTGATAGGAAGATATACTGTACAGAGGGGTTTCCATGACACTAGAAGAGTGGGCAGAGCACAGGGGGCACCATGTAGTGGGCTGGGCCAATCAGCGCGAAGAGAAGCCTGTTGCTAAGCTACAGCCAACCACCTGCGTCACATCCCAGATCTGTGGAGACAAAGAGCCAATAATAATGATAAAGGCCTGGTGCAAAGTCACGTTTGAGGATTCTGCATTATTACTGAGAGGACTCATGAACCATTTCTGTTTTTTCTTGAATACTTCCAGGTTATCTTAAAAGGTGCCCTGCCATACAAAACAGTTTTTAAAATATGTTAGGTCCATATGTGTTAGTGTTATGTTGTGAATGTGAAAATGAACTGCTACCTCCTCTGTCAGCTCTAGCCACTGAAAAGAAATAAGCAGAGAAATCAGGCCAATTACAAAAGCTGGTCAGTCTGGCATCATTACTATTCATGAGCTCGCCCAGTTGGGCTGGGTAAAGGATTCTGACAGCCAGGCTCTCATTGGCTAGCTGTTAGCCAATCAGATTCAAACAGCTTAGCTAATATTAATGAGAACTGGCAGAAATTGAGCTGAGTCGTCCTGTAGGCGTTCTATACCACGCTAGAATGGCTTGAACAAGGTAACCAAGGCATTTTTTCCACAAAAAAATGTTACAGAGTCCATGGTAGAACTTCAGACATTAGCTACCACAAAGTAATGAAATACGTGTGGCAGGGCACCTTTAAGACTTTTTACTGGTAATTTACAATAAATTGCACAATGGAAATAAACTGAAAGGTGAAATAAAGGAACCAATGAAAACATGATTCTTACGAAAAAGTACCCCAAGATATAGAAGACCTCTACACCTGAAAGACTGACCACCATACATGTTTGAACCTATTAAAAAGGTTTTGTGTTTGCTTTTTTCTTGGTAGAAAAAATGTGAAAATCTAAAATGTCCATCAGAAATTTCTTACACCATTTTGGCAGCATAATAAATTTTTATGAGGAGGAGAAGTAGATTATGCTGCAGCAGTTAAGTAATTACCAAAGATTTGCTACTTTGTTTTCTCCGTGAAAAACTTGTCACGACTTGAGTACATTGTTAAAAAAAAAATGAATTCAAGTTCACCACAGCTACTGCAACATTGTCTATATAGTTGTTTCATAAGCATGCGACCACATAGGCAGTGCCTGTGATGCGTGCAGCTTTGTTCACTCACATAACCTTCTTGTGTACTGTACTGTATTCCTGGAGGATTAAGGTCCCATGGCATGAAAATGTCACTTTATGAGTTTTTTTAACAACAATATGAGTTCCCCCAGCCTACCTATGGTCCCCCAGTGGCTACAAATGGCGATATGTCTAAACCGAGCCCTGGGTATCCTGCTCTGCCTTTGAGAAAATGAAAGCTCAGATTGGCCGATCTGGAATCTTCTCCTTATGAGGTCATAAGGAGCAAGGTTACCTCCCCTTTCTCTGCTTTGCCCGCCCAGAGAATTTGGCCCAACCATGGGGGAGAGACATCATGGCTTTCAAACAAGCAAAGTGGCAGTTGGTCAAGGCCGCACCCCCCCCCTCCACCTTGCCCCCCCCCCCCTCTCTCCTCCTCAATAGCTACAGACACAGAAATGGCACATCCTAAGGAAAGCTCATTGTGGGACTGGCCCTAGTGGCTGTAATTCTGCACCAAGGCTGGATTTCGGGAAAGAGACTTCAGATCCAGTATTAGGGGACCACAAAGGTCTATATAAAAGCATCCAAAGAGCACCATGTCATGGGACCTTTAAAAGGACTCTACAGCCGTGTCAGCAGGTCTGTGTGGCTGCACAGCGGTTTTTGGGCTGCCTGCAGACACGCTGATTTCCTGCGTTTGACACAACCTGAATACATGCATGAATTATCTGGTATCAAAAAACTGTTGTTGACCTTAACAATGCGGTCGCTTCCACAAGTGACCATCAGGCCTCTGGATGGGTCCATGTCCATGTGGGCGATGTTGTGTTTCCCCTCGTGGAACGTGGCCAATGGTGTTCGACTGCAACACACACACACACACACACACACACACACACACACACACACACACACACACACACACACACACACACACACACACACACACACACACACACACACACACACACAGTTGCCCTCAGTACTATGAAATAGGGATATAATGTGATCAATGATTGCAAAATGTAGAGAAGCCCTTTACTCACTCTTCTTCTTTGATGGTATCAAAGCAGGCATCACACACCCGCACCGGGAACTCGAAGCCCATGATCGGGAATGTGGTACGTTTAGAACTACATTTTCCACACACAGCATTGCCGCACTTCCTGCAGTGGTGCTGCACAAAAGTAAAAACACTTGTATATTAGCGTGAGTGATGGACTGAGGGACTCACAACCGCTAAGGACACTGATCAGACTCTCCTACCTGTCTGAGCCCCATGGTCTTAGTGTCCCACATCTGCTTGATGTTCCAGAAGAAAGGCTGCTCACACTTCTGACAAGAGTCGCTGTCTAACCACTGGGGCGCCTGCAGATGCACATGCAGTTGAAAGCTACCATTAAATATGACTAAATTAATGCTCCATATAGACAAGTGCTGCAAAAATCATATTTACCCATGTAAAGAGCACTGAGACAAAAAATGGAGAGGAGAAACAAAATTCTTCACAACCAACTTCTCATACTGAAATACTGCCCATTCCACTGACCATTATACTATGATTTATTGTTAGGGTTAGGTATCGTTTTGTTTTTTTTCGATTCCGGTGCTAAATCGATACTTTTAAAATGGTGCCGGTGCCTAAACGGTGCCTGAACCGGTACTTTTCAATAAAGTAAAAAAAAAAACAAGAAGAAAAAAAAATAAGGGTAGTAAACAACAGTCAGTGACTTGTTTATTGCTAAGGCCATGGTCAAAATTAAAGATTTAATAATAATGTAATAACTATAACAATAACGTATTTCACCAGTATATTGCTGTTGAACCCCAGATGGGAAAAGGGTATTTTACAATTACTGTGAATGCACCACGAAGCTACCTGTTTTAAGTGAATGCACCGTCTGTGTTGTTTAATTCCGACAATGGCAGCTGCAAGTGAACGCACCGTGGGCTAGATTTACTAACACTAGCGCAGTTTGCGCTGCGTCCGTTTATGCGAGTTCGGTAATAGCGCACGCTATGCTTCCACATTTTGCGTAGTATTTATCAACCCTGACACCCATCAGGCAATCAGCGTCTTTCTCCGCCCACTATACCGTAAATTGCGCTGTAGCAAAGCGGTACTTGTGCTATGATATGGCTGAGTGCAGACTGCGATATTCCCACTGCTGATGCTATGACTTTTTGAAATGATCCTGATGCCAATATTTGTAATGTAGCGAGGAGTTTAACAACTGCTGGAATGGGATGTGAACGCTGAGTGGGAGATTCAATTTCATCTTTGATTTCTTCCAGTAACTCTAATATTGCATGTCTGCTTGATCTGTAACGCTAAATTATGTTGTGTTCACTGACAAAGTGTGATTCTTCTGTTAAAAATATTTTCAGCCTCGCCTATGTCTTCATCTTGCTCAAATTACTGTTGCCATTTCACCAGCGGCACAAAGGTCTACGAGGAAACTCGACTGCGGCTGGTTTAGATCTGCTTTAAAGAGGCGGAGAATTTCCCCCGCAGAATAGAGGCGCGCTCTTACTGACAGTCTTTGTAAATACCACGGAATATATAATTAGGCGCACTTTGCGCTTATCCTTCCACCTTTTTGGGTGGAACTCCCACTTTCCCCACGACCCTCCCACGAACGCATATTGAAAGCGCAACTTCTCTCTTCTCGCTCATGTGGCAGACAATCTGCGATTTTACCCAAGTGCGCCCTGTTTGTAAATAGCCCGCATCGGTTACGTCCGTCTTTGCGACCAATTAGCGCCTGGAAACAGGCGCAAACGGCTTGATAAATCTAGCCCCGTCTGTGTTGTTTAATTCCGACAACGGCAGCTGCGAGTGAACGCACCGTCTGTGTTGTTTAATTCCGACCATATAAACATAGTACTACTAGTACTACTACTGTATATCTATGAATTGCGACAACGGCAACTGCTCCGCTGCAGAGCAGACTGTTACATCCCGCTGCAGAAGTCCTCCACAGTGAAATACTGTTTACACTGTTTAACGTTAGCTGTCAACATTTTACCGGTGTTTAATCCAGCTGCTAGCTAAAGGTAGGCTAACGTTACATGCTGTCAGGTGTAGTGTAAAGTCAAGCACCGAAATGAGGCACCGAAACTTTTGTTCTTATTCGGTCTCGTTACTACCGTTTACGTCGGCACCGGTTCCCTATTGGCACCGAGTTTCGGTACCCAACCCTATTTATTGTCCACTAAAAATGAAGAAATTACAAATTTATCAGTGTAGAGTACAGCTAATCTGCCTTTAAAAGTCAATTCAAATTCTATGTCGGACACTATTGCCTTTTTTACACAAACGTCTATGAGAAAAACATAGAAAGCAGACCTCTTCTCTCTGCGTGTCCATGTTCCACACTGCCATACCTCCATCGGCCGAGCACGACACCAACTGTCTGGTCAACTGGAGGTAACGAATGGCCTGAACACGCTCACTGACGGAGACATTGAATACAAAGAACAAATGATAATTATAATTTAATAATAATAATAATAATAATAATAATAATAATAATAATAATACAAACCTGCACTGAGCAATATTTTCAAAGTGAAATTGCAACTCTACAGAGCGTTTGAACCTCTCATCACACTTTGTCGGGATATGTAGGCTGCGTGTTTACTGTGTAGTTCAGTCTTATGAATGCCCATAGGCAAACATTTCCAGCAAAAAAAACTTCGCTAAACCCACTATACCTGCTTGCACCAAACAGACAACGTTAGAGTTAAAGAATTAGTGAGAAAGCCTGTTAGTGGCCAAAACTGGATTAATGCTGCTTTAATACATAAAGCAAGTATAAATATACGAATAGCAGGTGAAACAATACAAAGAAACTGACAGAACTTTCATATTAAAACTCAAATTCCGAAAGATCAAAAGGTCCATTTCAATCGTTTTTTTCCCCAATCGGCTGACACACACACACTTTTATAATTTTTTACTGACTACTCTGACTACATTGACAATAGCATTTTTGCTTCCATACTGTTCTGTACTGTAATGCTCCATATATGGAAGTCTATTAAATACATTTTAATAGAAAAAAATAATAATAAAAGGAGTGACAAAAGAGATAAAGACATAACAGGATTTAGGACCTGTCAGAAGTACAAGAGCAGACAGAATCTCTGTAACTCCTGAAAGCACCATTGACATGGACTTTGCTTTTATCACAACAGTCAGTGCCTGTGGACAGCTGGGTTTTTTTTCCAATAGGCTGACACACACACTTATAATTTTTACTGACTACTCTGACTACCATCTGCATCGTTGTCTTTTGTTGCTTTGTTATTTTTGCTTTTGTGTTTCTTTGTTTTGAGGATGGAGGTCTGGTAGTCTAGTTTTCGCAGCTTTGTTTTGTTATTAGTTAGTTTACTCTTGGGTTAGGGGGGGAAGTTCTGGGTCCGACGGCCCTTGATGGGTTGGCCTAAGCTTCTTCTCTTCTTTTGTTCATTTTGGCCAGATTTCCAGACTCCCATAGTTTTGGTTTAATTAATTGTAGTTTAATTTGTGAATAAACTTTGATCCACGTTTTCTACCTTCTGGTTTGGTGTTATTAGATGTTGATGGTCACCTTTTAAATAGTGTTTGTGTGTTGTGGCCGTAACAAGGACCTCTCAGAAGTACAAGAGCAGACAGAGAGACAAACCTCTGTAAATCCTGAAAGCACCATTGACATGGACTTTGCTTTGATCACAACAGTCAGTGCCTGTGGACAGCTGTTTTATTTTCCAATAGGCTGACACACACACTTATAATTTTTACTGACTACTCTGACTACCATCTGCTGACCTACCCTGATTTAGTTTAGAAACATCCCAGTCCCCGACAAACACAAGAGGTATAGCTAACTCAGCATCCGCGCATATACGAAACACCGATGGACTTACTGGTGTCCCTGCATCAGTAACGTTCGTCCTTTGCGGCCCCCAATGTCCCACATGATGACGCTGTGGTCGGAAGCCCCTGAGAACAGCAGCCTCTGGACAGGGTCCCACCACAGTGTTGCTATACTACCTAGAGGGTACAGAGGGATGAACAGAGAGAAAAAGAAACACACTTGTGAGATGGGTTATTATGTGCTGCAAGAGCCTGTTGAGCGACAGTGTTACAGCCTGACCTGTTGGCTCCACCTAGTGCCTGCTGGGAGAACTACAGGAAGCTCAGCCCAAACACCTTAAACCTGGAGCTAATTACAACTGGAGCTACAGAACCCCCTTCTTTTTGAAACTGAATGAGTCCCGTTCTTCCATTGTTGTACACCATACTGATTTAATGTGACCAAGATCTTATTATATGCTTCATTATAGGACTACTTCAATTCCTGTGTTCACATTCCAATGTGTGTGGCACTCCACTTAAAAAAGGCCCATTTTTGGGGGGATATCATAAATTTAAATCCTGAAAAAAGTTACATGTTTAAGAAAAAAAGTAAAAACTGAAGAAAAAAAAAAGCTGTTCCCATTGGTCTGAATATGAGTGGCCACAGAACTATTTAACTGATTACAGTTTATGAAATAACAGAATTACTATTTGGAGTTTATTTTATGCCTTTGTTCTAGCAAAGGTTTTATGTTGTTACAGTACAGTGAACAGTCCATGACTTTAAATGCTTTAACTGAATTTCTGATTTTGTTGAATCATTGATTTTCCAGACAACTTAGACTTAACTTGCCAAGACTTAACTCTTTCCATGTTTCCAGTGAAGCCTTCAGAAGGGAAAAGAACTCTGGGATTGAAATTAGACCAGTCATATGATGACTAATAGACAGGTGGTGGTAGAGTGATTAGGCTGGCAGTAACTGTATACTGATGAGACACACATACACAGAGCACCATACTACCATGGGATCCTTGAACCGGCATCAAAAGCAATCTCTTCTTGGGTATTCACCTTATACACACAGTATTCTCATACAGTAGAGCAGCATACAGCACATAATAATATACAACTATAAGAAGCTACTGGGATCTGCATTCATGGACCAATGTGGGGAAAAAAAACACTATGGTAGTTATAACTTCATTTTCCTCTGCTGAAGGTATGTTTCCATCAGCTGTCATGAGAGAAAAAATAACTAATATCTAAACATGAAACAATGTCACAAAAATAGAAGAGTCTAATTTATTGGTGGTGGCAACCCTGCTAATATCCATTTATACAATTTGGTAAAAGAGCAAGTATAAAAACCTTGATGGGAGGTCTGACCTTTCCATTCTCTTTTCCAAATTTGATCAATCATAATTTCCATTAAATAATTGGGGGCGGAACTCCTGCTTGTGCACAGCTCGAGCCCAGCACCACACCCATGAATAAGCATTATTATAAGTCCAATTAATATGTATTAGCATGAGCACCAAGGCAGATCAAAGAGAGAGGTAGGAAATTTAAACACTAAAAACATTAATAATATACATTAAAAATGTTATGGTGTAAGGATTTGCATTTTATAATTTTTTTTAAAAGGCAAGAGCACACTAACAATGTCTGTCTAAACTGTAAGCAAGCCCTCTGTGGTTAAAAAAAAAAAAGAAAAATTTTGAGTAACAGAGATCCAGTCAGATGAGTCATCCCTCACTCTGTTCTCAACAAGCTCATGCGCACATGTATGAGAAATGCCCAGACAAGAACACAGGGAAGTGTTTGTTTCACACAGTGGCTTATTTTTGTTGTGGGATCCATTTTCTTGGCACAGCTACAAGTACACTGACTGACCCTTGAATACAAATCCCATCTGAGTAATGCATTCGTCCATTTTCAAGAATGACAATACTCCCATCTAAACGGCTCAAATGGTCACTGAACGGCTTGATGTGAATGAAAACAACACAGTTCCCAGATCTCAACTCAAACAAGCAGATATTGGTAGATATTGGAATTTCATCATCATCATCATTCAAACCAAATGACTGGATTTCTTGTAAATAAGTAGACTCAAATCCTGCCCAATTGAGCTCTACTCACTTGAAAAATACATGTTAGACCCCATGAAGTTTGTGTGACAATGCTCTCTTTGACACTTAACTCTGACCAATATTAACACTGTTCTTCCTGTTCAAACCATAAGATTGTTTTATCATGCACAATGCATTTTTGAATGTATAAAAGCAGGTAGACCGTTCAGGGAACCACAGAGCGTGTCTCGTCATACTGGATTTCTTTCATTTTCTTGAATTATAAAGCCATGTGGAGGAATCTGGGTCATCTATTATTTACTGCGGCCACATCTGCCATATCTAGCTTCAGCATCAGAAGCCTGCTTGTTCGTAGAAGTATGCAGTAGACAAACTATTTGCGCCGAGATCTTGTGTGATTCCCCTACGCTGGGAGAAAACAATAGTTATGCGCCAATGACAAATGTAACTCTTCTTCATGTATAGGCAAGTGTGCGTCTTTACCTTCATGACCCTTTAGTGTAGTGATGGTGGAGTACGTCTGCTTCTCCAGTTTCAGCAGTGTGATCTGTCCTGAGTAATCGCCGACAAAGGCGTGCTGCGTGTCGTGATCGTATCTGAGCAGGGAGTCAGGGATGAAACAGACAGACTGCTGCATACTCCTGTAGTGTACACACAGTGACTGATTGAAGGATACTGTAGGCAGGAGGCCCAGGCTGTGAAGTAGTGTCTCCCCAGCATGCTGCCACTCTGGGTGCACATCCAGCTCACACTCTTGTCATGGCCAGTACTCACCACCCACTCACTCTCCAGGGAAAACACCATATCTGACACACGGTTCTGGTGGGCTGCAACACACACAGACACACACACGTTAAGTGTTAAACAGGCACAAGTCATGTTGAATAAAGATCAAATAAGATCACATCTTCCACTGGGCTTTATATCTGAGCCGTCATGGATGAGTACCACCTAAGACTAATTTGCCCTTCCACGTGCTGATCCACCCAGAAGCTTTCTGCTTAGCGTCTCTGTAATCCAGACTAAGACAGACAAATTCCTTCAAACAGTCATAGTGGTCCATCTCTGTAACTCAATGTCTTCCATTTTACAGAAAAGAAATCCCTTTTGAAACGCTGTAATGTGCAGAACTCTATATTGATATAATACTTCATTTAATACCCAAACCCTTCCGATAGTCAATGCACAGTATGTGCTAATATGCTATACTTATTTGTGTGACATAATTAAACCTGCAATAATACATGTCTTTGCTGACTTGGGTGAGAGTTAAAAATAAGATATAAATGGCTAGGGCTGCAATTTACAATTATTTTCATTATCGATTTATCTGCCGATTATGTTCTCGATTAATAGTTCTGTCGATGAAATGTTTAGAAAATGGTGAAAAAAATGCCCGTCACAACTTCCCAGAGCCCAAGGCGACAATGTTTTGTTCTGTTTGATTAGAAAGTCTAAAACCCAAAGATATTCACTTTACAATGATGAAAGAAAAGCAGCAAATTCGTTCATTTGATAAACTGGAACCAGATAATGTTTTTTCACCAGCATTTTTTCATCATCTTTACTTGAAAAGTGACTGAAACAATTGTTATTATCAATTATTTAAAAAAAATAGTTTATTATTTTTGTATCAAATGACTAATCACTGAATTAAAATTCTGCCCAATCTCAATTTGTTGCTGAACTGGATTCAAATTATGTCTCCTAATCTTACGTTCTTACCTGGATATGTTTTGACATGGTTCATCTTGTTGAAGTCTTCAGAGATAAGAAACTCCTGGAAGGCAAGCAAACACACAAAAAAAAACATTTGTTTTAAATCAAATAACTATCCTTCCCCCACAGGCATTTTGAGGAGTGCAAATATTGAAATTGTGGCCTATTTAAAACCAGATATGCAGGGTTTTTTACATTTGTTTTTAACTGAACAACCAAAAGAGTGAGCCTGGAGCAAGAATATGAAGCCATTTGTTTGAGCTAGCTTCACTCACCACAACAGCTCCATTGTCCTGGCCTATGAAGATGCGTCTGCTGTCATGGTGGTACGACATGCAAGAGCATGGAGCTTAAGGAGAAAGACGTAGACATTGACCATGAGCAGGGAAGTCTCTATACACATGCCACGTTGTAGAGGGGTGTGCATTGTATTGCTGTCAAAAATTACTAAAAAGGCTTTTTACCACACAGACAGACACACAGACACACAGACACGCGCAATGCAGTCTTACTTACAGGAGACTGTGTGGTAGATACTTGGCCAGTACTGACCGCTGTCTCTTTTCAGCCAAACTCGGATAGTCCTGAAGGCAAATGTCAAAACATCACATTAAAAGCACTCGCCAATGTGTCCTCAAGGGCTCATTCTGCAGGCTATTTCGCGTAATGAAGGTCAATTTTTGATAAACAGAACTGACAGTGCATTTCTAATCTTTTATTTACCGTTTGTATGGACCTACCCTGCAGTTAGATATGTACTTTATGTAACAATAAGAGTTTTTTTTTTAATTGGAAATACTCAATGGAAATATCCACTGAAGAGAGCTCTCATCTAGGACTAGGCTTAATCCTCCTCTGGAAAACCAACTCTAATACTCTTTACAAACAATGCTTGATTCTGTTCACAAAACAGCACTGAAAGGGGTAGGGTGGCGAAACTGTGTTGTACCAAAAAGCACTTTTGATGCTCATTTTGATCATTATTCTTACAATAAATATTGTGTATTTTAATAATTAACGGTAAACATTTTAGTATGCCCCCCAAAATATAATATAAAAAAAACTGGATAACTTTGCAAGATCATATAGTGTCATGTGCTTTAGAAAACAACATTAAGTTTTCAGTTCAGGTGCATATAAAATAAGCTTCTGCAAACCTTTAACCTTTAAGTTTTACTTCTATTGCAGTAACAAGCAACACACTCGTATCAAAAGCAGCATCTGTCCAGTCCAGTTTCATTAAGAAACCTGGAAGTTAGACTGCTGCATCATCGCCCCACAACTTCCCTTTTGAATATTAAGTGGGTTAGATATGTGATGGAAACTGCATCATAGTTCTTCACAGATACTAATATCCTTTAGCTTGTAATGGTGATGTTGCTTCTTCACACTTGTAACCAAACAGAACAGCCCTAACATCACTTATAACTCGGTGAATGTGAAGGACTGATTTGACCATACTTCTTACACCTTACACCTTCACATCTGAGATTATCTGGCAACTGCAACCATAGAGCAAGTGAAGATCTGTCAGACTGTAGTTGCACTGCTGCCTTGAGGGGTTGTTAAAAATACACTATTACATTTATGAGTTAAATCATTCATGAACTCCAAAACGAAAGGATTTCCTATTGTAACGTTACCCAGGTTGTCACGATGTCATGTTTACTTAGTGTATTAAGTCATGTGTGGCTTTAGATGCCAGGCATTATGAAGCAACTTGTAAATAAGATTAATAAACAACTTAAAATCTGAATCATTTTTATTACCAAAGTAAGTTTTCACTTGCAAGGAATATTCCATGGTGTATTAATGGCTTATAATAAACATTAAAAAGGGAATAAACAATAAGGCACAGTACAGCTACAGTCAAGGACATACAATATTCGTTTGTAGTAGCTATGTAAAAAGAAAACAAAATAACAAATATGTACAATAGAACTGTTTTAGTAAGAGAAAGGAGGTGGCCTGTAAAATTAAGTGTAGGGTGTACAAAAATATTGATCTGGGGATGTCCAAAAGTTCGTAGTATGTTTAATATGCACAAAGGTTGAGGTGTAATAGTCCATGATGTGGGTGAAAAGGTCCCCTAACTGTCCGGCTGAGGGGGTCCAGCTGCTGAGCAGAGGATGTTATTATTGTTTTCATTAAAAACCAAAGAGCGGGCAGTAAATTGACTTTTATTACAAGGTCCAGCTTAATGCGTTCCATTTAAAACACATAAAGTAGCTAATGTTTACTATACGAGCAGCTAGCTAGCTAACTAGCTAACGTTAGCTGTTAAGTCGATAGAGCCTAAACAATGATAATAATGTTATGTACAGCATTATTGAGTCGTAAAGCCCAACGTTATAGAATGAAACAAAATGTTATATACGCGTTTACTATTATGGTTGGCTGTTTGATCGCGGATATATTACGAAAAGGACTCATTCTGGATGGATTTCTATCCCGACAGCCCCCTACGCTAACCTTGCTTCCATTATGGAACATGCAAACCAAAACACATTCCATTCTAAATTGTTGTTTCTTCTCCTTTTGTTTTGTCCTTCTTCAACCAGTGCACCAACAATTAAGAGTGTAATGACCAGCAAATAGACCGAGCCCGCTAGCTGCTGCCGTGAGGCTGGGGTTAGCCTGTTTGGCAAAACTCACCTGTCCTCGCTGACCGTGATCACTCCATCTTCCTTTGGTATTAAAACAGCTGCATTGACAGCGTCCGAGTGTCCCTCGATCTTGTTCAAAAGAATCGGTCTAGCGGTCTGGGGCCTCGAATGAATTTCCGCAGCCATGGTTTAGCTAAGTATCCAGCAGTGTTTCAGTTGATTTTCCTACTCTCTCGACAGTGAAGGAGGATCAGCTGACACCCGGAGCCGCTGTCAGGATTACCGTAATTACTGCAAGAATGGGAAATGAGCGAGAATTCAGTTTCGCCAGATGCATATATTAGCTACAAGGCAAGTGGGCCAGACGTGCCACAGAGCCGGGTTTATTACGTATAGCCACATCCACAGAGCATTGAATGATTTCTAAAGTTTTGTAAAGCACCACATAGCAGTAAAGAAAAGAGGGTATACGTGCAGTTTAGTGTCCCAAATTACTTTGCAAAAACTGAGTGTGCCAAATGATGAGGGTCTTATTTGAGACAGGTTAGGGTTAGGATTAGGGTAGCACAGGTGGTTTGGATATTTTATGGGGAATTTGGGACACTAAACTGCACGTATACCGCAGTTCATATACTCACCCGCAACTTCATTAGGTAGTTTATTAGGTAGTTGTTCAACTGCTTTTAATGCAAATATATAATGAGACAATCACATGGCAGCAACTCAATGCATTTAGCTAGGCATGTAGACAAACCCAAGCATCAAAATGGGGAAGAAAGGCGATTGCAGTGACTTTGAACGTGACATTGTTGTTAGTGCCAGAAGGGCAGGCCTGAGTATTTCAGAAACTGCTGGTTTCTGGTAACTGCTGTTCAATATAATACATCCACGCTGCTGATCTACTGGGATTGTCATGCACAACCATCTCTAGGGTTTACAGAAAAAGGCCCGATTAAGATAATCTATTGTGAGTGGATGTTCTCTGTGCAACAATGCCTGGTTGATGGGAGAGGTCAGAAGAGAATGGCCGGGCTGTTTCGATTATATAAGATCACAATTTATGAATGTATTATTTCTTTGTTTCATTTACATTCTATCCTATACATGCATGTTAGATGTATGTGTATGTTTTAACCACTGCCCATCAAAATGTCTTTGAAAGTCCCTGGCAAAGTGATAAAATATACAAAACGCAGCCCCAAGGCAAGAAAGGCCCCTCATGCACAAATTCAAAGACCACGAAGGTTGATGTTGTAAAAGCAGTGCCCAAATCGCCATCAATCCCACTGTCTGCTCTGATGACACATGCCTCTTGGGCTTCTGCTGCTGGCCGTCCAATCCTCTGATGACCAAAAAGATTTCAAATAAATAAGGCAAAAGCATTGATGTTATAAATATGTGAATTTATTTGATCAAATATGAAAGTATAACAGAAGATTTCCTCAGTGAGGGACAAAAATTATTGTAAAGTAGCTGAATGCAAGCATTCAAGATGGGATGTACATTGTCAAAACTTAGGAGTGAAACTTAGAACAGGCTGGAGTGACATGGCTTGAGATGGAGAACCTTTAAACTGAAACTGTGAAATGATAAATAAAATAATCATCCACTCCAGAGTTGAGAAAATACACAAATGACATCCAAAGTCTTAAAAATGAATTCAAAAAGTATAAAAAAAAAATTTAAACAAATGGAAAATTTAGTCTGCAAAACATTTTTATAAAGCATGTTATGCGTTACAGAAAATAGGTAGCATAAAAAGCAATAACAAATAACATGTCCACACTGTACATTAGTCTACAGCAAAGTGTGTGTGTGTGTGTGTGTGTGTGTGTGTGTGTGTGTGTGTGTGTGTGTGTGTGTGTGTGTGTGTGTGTGTGTGTGTGTGTGTGCGTGTGTGTGTGTGCGTGCGTGTGTTCATGCATGGCAGTGTAGAGGCATTTCCCGTGCTGGCCTATGATGCTACCAGGGGCTGGCCAGTGATGGCTGGGCTCACGGCTGGTTGATCTGGCCCATAAAGAGAATAGTACCTGGGACAGAGACGGGGAGAACTCATTATAGTCAAGCATCGCTTTCTTTAGGGACAGCTCGTCGTCACTGTAAATGAGGGCAACCTCAGTGTTTCATGAGTTGAAATAAAGGTCATTGATTGATTGATTGATTGCGTTACCTGGTTTCACTACGCCTTACATTGGTGATTAATTTCCATATTTCAAATGGTAATACGTCTAGTTCATTTCTCATGTAGTTGCACAAATGTTAGATTTTCTACATACATAAATCATATAGATATAACATTTAAAGGTAAATCCAGATGAAAATACAAGACTTTACCTGTTGGGTTATGTCTGATGAGGAATAGGAAAGGTCTGTCCACTGTAACCCAAGGTGAAGAGGATCGAGCCAGCAAAATGGCAGCTAAACACAAAGCAAACAAATTGTGAAAACATGTCTGAACATATTACAGCATAGGTTAATGCACAATAATATGTTATCAACCTTTACATAGAACATTCTCATTAACTTACAGCTTTGTGTTTGGCAAAACATTTGAGTCCAAGACAAGGCTCACAGAACAAATACTCACTAGTGGCAGCTGATGCTTTTGTTCCATCCTCATTCACCACAACTTTGGCTTTCTGGAGTGCCTTGGATACATGCACAGGCTCAGCACCTGAGAAATCAATAACTGTTAATTAGCTTTAGACACGTACAGTACGTTAGTTTACAGACATGCCATGCCATCTTTGCTAGAACAAAGAACGGCACTGAAGTCATTCTTAAAAAAGGAAGATGTGTTCGGAGTTTTGCCGACCGGATACGGCAAAAGTTTAATCTATCAACTAGCTTCGCTACCTTCTTCGTTGCTCTGCCTGGTTGTAGCGCTATCCTATTGCGTGCAGAGGGAATTTGAAAGACAACCGTTTATCCCGCCCCTCGGATTGAGCTCCGTTAATGGTGAGTTCCCAGACCCAACATCTTGATGTGGGTCTGGCTTGTCAGGCTAGCTTAATCATGGAATGACTACAAAATAAAAAAACATGGACAAAACATTTCATTAAAACTTGTGTGTGACAAATATATGTCAAAATCTAAGCTTTGTCTAGGAAGTGATTAGCAAACTCGGAGTAGCAAACTCAGATTTATATGTATATTTTTTTAAATCACGCATGGAAATGTACACAAAAAAATTATTGCATCGAGATGCATCGATAATCGGTTTAGAATCGAATCGTGAGGTGCCAAGAGATTCCCACCCCTACTGACAGGTAACTCATAAATTGGACAGTTTTGGTGGCTGTCATCCTGCATCATCAGCGCTACACGGACCCACATGGGGAAATCAAATTCCAGGTACTGTCAGCAGGTCATGCACTGCTTTACTGATCCTTAAGTGTGTATTTATCATCTCTGGTGTCACAAAGAAATAACTGATTACGAGCATTAAAAGGAGAATTCCGGCCAATTTTTACGTTAATCTTGATCGCTATAGCTACGCGAGTACTTTCGATAGAAAAAACCCCGACCCGAATTAGTGCAGCTAACACGGAGAAGCTGCAGCTACGTACTACAGGCGTCCCCTGAGCTAAAACGGCAGTGGTTGGGGCAAGTTTTAGAGTGCCTCTGAACAGACACAAAATGCAATTAATATGTATGTGCCACATGAATAGGGCCCTTACGTGTCAACAAGATGCGTTTTCAACTCAGACATTGTTTAAATTCACCTACCCTGGTCCCTGTCTCGATCCTGCCGGTAGCTAGCTTGCCCTGCTAGCTGATAGCCGTTAGCTGCTAGCTGCCGTCCGTTGAGTGTATTCAGACAGGCTTCTGTGATAATCATCCCAATAACAATCCACGGAGTGGCGGTGGTGTGGCTATGTCCTCCAGAGGACAGGTCATGTCACGTCTTGTGTATTCCCCCCTAAAAAAACAGTAGTGCGGTAGTAGCTGTTAGCTGCTAGCTGCCCTCCGGTGAGTGTGTACAGCCAGATAGCTTTTAGCTGTTAGCTGCCGTCCGGTGAGTGTATTCAGCCAGGCTTCTGTGATAATCATCCCAATAAAAATCCACGGAGTGCCCGGTGGTCTGGTGGATGTCCTACATAGGACAGATCATGCCTTCGCAGCGAAAGGTTTAGATTATTTCCCTCTCAAAATAGGTAATTGAGCACTGTAGTGGTTATGACCATATCAGTGACTATGTAACTACATGGAAACGGGATAAACGATGTCTGTGGCTTGCACAGAAATAGCGTTACTGAAGCTTAGCTGTAGCATCGCGCTGTCTCCTGGGAATTCAGTTGTAGCAGGAAAAGGTAAACAGTAGTGTGCAGATTGGAGCGTAGTGTGTGAAGAGTGAAGAGCGGAGTTGTTTATAAGGGAAGAAGCTTGGAGTATGGAGAATATAGCAGATATACAACACACGGAAGAGCCTTTTGAGTTTGATGGTCGTCTTTATTTATTCGAACCCGAGTATACAGACGAAGAACTAGCCTCACAAGAGTTGGAAAGAATGAGACAGACAGAGGGGCAACAGGCAGATGAACTTGCTGCTCCAAGCACAAGCTAAAGCTAGCCTTCAGTAAATGGAGGACATAGCCACACCACCGCCGCTCCGTGGATTATTATTGGGATGATTATCACAAAAGCCTGGCTGAATACACTCACCGGACGGCAGCTAGCAGCTAACGGCTAACGGCTATCTGGCTGTACACACTCACCGGAGGGCAGCTAGCAGCTAACAGCTACTACCGCACTACTGTTTTTTTAGGGGGGAATACACTTCAAGACGTGACATGACCTGTCCTCTGGAGGACATAGCCACACCACCACCACTCCATGGATTGTTATTGGGATTATTATCACAGAAGCCTGTCTGAATACACTCACCGGACAGCAGCTAGCAGCTAATGGCTATCAGCTAGCAGGGCAAGCTAGCTACCGGCAGGATCGAGACAGGGACCAGGGTAGGTGAATTTAAACAATGTCTGAGTTGAAAACACATCTTGTTGACACGTAAGGGCCCTATTCATGTGGCACAGACATATTAATTGCATTTTGTGTCTGTTAAGAGGCACAGAGGCACTCTAAAACTTGCCCCGACCACTGCCGTTTTAGCTCAGGGGACACTTGTAGTATGTAGCTGCAGCTTCTCCGTGTTAGCTGCACTAATTCGGGTCGGGGTTTTTTCTATCGAAAGTACTCGCGTAGCTATAGCGATCAAGATTAACGTAAAAATTGGCCGGAATTCTCCTTTAATAGTCGATACTGGAACTGGACCTCATGTCGTCAATAATGACTACACAAGAAAAAAAACAGTTTAGTATTAGCCTGGTTGATTAATTATTGAGTTAAGTATTAAGTATTACCTGATTGCTAAATTACACCGCATGATGGCACTACAGCAAAAAAAATCCACATCTTTCAGACAGACACCGATTGATTTTTTTTCCTGGAGTAATCCTATGAACTGCTTTGCAGCTTACACCACATGATGGCAATAGAGCATTACATTTAGAGCTCCTGCGGATCATCCTGAGGAGATGAGGGAATGAAAAAGGAAGAAAAAAATGTCACATTGGACAGCTAGTATTGTTTACGAGCTCTGGAAGTAAACAGCCAACAATGCTTTCGTATTTTCAAGCTTTCCTCGTATCCAAATAAACCTGTTGTAAATACTTTGAGGCAGAAGACTCACTGAGGTGTCTGAAGTCAGCTTTGTCCTGACTGAACATGTCTGTTATTCCCAGTGCTGAAAGGGGGGCTTCCAAACATACCTCTGCATCAGCAGTAAACCTACAGACACACACACACACAGAAACACACAGACACACACACAGTGTTACGGACACATTCAGTCAAAGAAGTTTTAAGAGCAACTGCTGTACGTGTGTGTCTTACTTGGGGATGAGCAGGTGGACTTTTCTCATGTGCATCAGTTTGGACCAACTCTGCACTGTGGCTGTGCTGATGTGTGGGATGACACGGGACAGAGGTGTGTCCTCTTCATAGGGCACAACTATCACCATGCTGATCGTGTTGCCGTGATAGGGCAGATCAATTACCTTATATTTCAGTCCCTGAGGTGTGGTGGCTATGCCTGGCAGGGGAAGAAGAGAGGTTAAGGGTTAGGCTAATTGTTTCAAAGGTCTGGTGATGGTGGTAAGGATGAAACTTGAGTCAAGCCTTGTACAATGCCACATTATTTGTGTGACGGTATCCAACTATCCATTTTACCAGGATTGTCTGTTGAAGAACTTAGTGTTGATGTGGGTGACACTATTTTCTTTGTCTCTCTCTTTGCAGCTCTGAATCTGTATTTAGTATAAACAAACTAGAAACGGAAAATGCTGACTGACAGATTCTTCCTCAGAAATGACCTACCAGACAGCAGTTGTTTTATCTTAGCAAAGCAACAGGCTCTCTTGGACAGGTTGTTAGTTTCAGCAAAGGTGGGGGTGGGGTGGGGTGGGGTGGAGGGGCTCTGGGATGCATTTTTAGAGAGTGCTTTTCTCACCATTCAAATATGTTGACGCCTGAGATGGAATTCAGTGTGGCTGACTGTATGAATAATAAATGGTATAAATACCAACACATTTCCATCGTGTAAGGCACTTAGCTGCAAAATAAGACAAATGAACAGTTTAACTTACAGTAATTGTGAAAGTTGCTTTTGGCCAAAAGAAACCCATAAAGTCACAGCAGTACCTTTTCATTCGTTTCATACCACAAACATCCATTACATTTTTTTCATGCTTCATATGGTCATTAAACTAAACCACAGCACATTATGTTCTGAAGTCATAAAGCCACGTATGTGTAAATCCCATTATATTCAGAACTGTATCAAGCCATAGCCAAGTGATGCAGGGCTGTTACAAACTCTTTATGACCTAGGTACGGTACTTTGGGGACAATAATCAACTGGTCACACACAGCAGGACACGGACAAAAGACACAAACGTCTGTGGCTCGCAGCTGAACATGGCCTTAGTTTAACTCTAGCACTGTGTGAGAATCTATCCACAGCACTCCAACACAACTCTGACAACTCATCTAAATATAGATGAGTGACTAGTACATCATTATATTTCACACAGAACTAAATAATATCCTACGGATGGGGCATGTCTTAGCCTGCATTTCCTTACAACTCAACACATGCTGACCTATGAATCAAAAACTGGCAAAGGGCTGCGAATAAAGACAATCACAATCATAAAAACAATTTATCATAAATCAAAATCATAAAAACAATTTATTATCAAATCTACAGTATATCAAGTTGGCAGACCTTACTTTAATAGCAGCTTCTAACTTTTAGTTACTGTCTGGCACTCATGCTATACTACTTTATGGAAAACCCACTAATCCAGTACCCAACTAAATCTGTATTACTGTATGACTAAACAACATACCTCAACAATCTACCCACAAATACAGCATGTATAAAAAATAAGAACGGCCCCTATTTTAGAATTAAATTCCTCTGGATGTATATACATAAAAATCCAAAGTTTGTTTTTGTCATATTATTGTGTAAGAAATATTATGTAATTTTATTTGTTTTATCACCTATACAATTGATGACCTTCTTATCAGGCCAATTACTTTCAAGTTAGAATCCAATAGTACGACTATCTACAGCCGAACCCTACCTTCTAATTGCGGCCCTACATTTAGTGGTGAAATGTAAAGAACATCTGTTATTCAGCATCATGATGGATGTACACCCTTGGCTGTATGTAAGCAAGTCAATTATATAAAAGCAAAATCATTAATACTGAATAATTTCTCGATTAAAAATATTCAAATGGTTAGTCTCACACAGAAGGCCATCAGTGGAAACCTCTCACACATCACCGCTCACCAATGCTGAAGACAGATAGTTGGGACATCATTGGAACATTATATACATTTCCATTTCCCCCTTTGAAGGCCCTCATCTTGGTGTTCTCGGGCTGGAAGCGAGATTTCCATAAGCCTTTGAAGTAGATTGCGTTGACAGCAACCAGACGGGTCAGAGCCGAGTCCAGCATGTCTGCTTTGATCAAGCTGGGGATGTGACCTGGACAAACATGCAACACGGGAACATTATTCAATCAGAAATATCTTATAAATCTCTTTTATATTCACTTCAGCACAGATGAGAAAGAAATAATGCAACATTATATTAGAACCCATCAATCAACGCAGTAGAAAATTGATCACATTACAAAGTCGAGGCTTCATACTGTGCCTTTGCCTTTGATGTATGAACACAATATGAATAGACTTGCAGGTAAGGATACAGGGGCCCAAACACCCCAAGCAACTCTCACCCCCCCCTAGGGTGATCGGAAATACATTTTGCGCCTAATTCACAGGTGAATAAGTGTCTCTTAGGCTCAATCTCAGTTGTGTTCTCTCAAAACTTTACATAATTCAATACATATCTGTCTACAACTATGGAAATCATAACTGGGTCAAAAACATTTTTACAGCTGTTGCTTACATCTGCCTTTACGAGGGCTGTTTGAGAATATTTTATATTCTGCGTATACTGCTGCTACATTCATCCATGACTCCTACCTTTGGTCTTATTGTTGACCCATTCATTGATTTCATCTGCTGCCACATTGGGGTTGCTGAAGTCCAGGTCCCTGCTCTCACATTGGAAGTTGGCTTTGTTGGTGGATACAAAGGCCTCCTCCATGGGAAAGCCCTCCTGGCTGAACATGGCGTTGGCAATCAGCACAACGTCCTGTTTGGACTTAGCTGTCAAGGTCTTGTGTAGTTTCTTCAACATCCTGTAAGGGCCTGTGCAGACCAAGTAAACAGAAGTGAATTAGTTTTCAATTATTTCTTAGGTTTTAACTGTTGTGTATCTGGCTCATCTGACTGCAGTGACTTCAGTTCATGTTAAGAGCTAATCGACAAAATTCTAATACTGAGACACAACTGGCATATAATGTTCACCAGCACAACTCCAGGTTAGCGCTTCAACTTCTACTGCCAGGAAGAGTCCGTACCGTTTTTCTTGTAACGTAGACCATTGAGGACCTGCTTCCGAGTCTCTCCATGTGCTCCTGGTAGCAACATCCCAAGGATGGAAGCTACACCATGGGGTGAAAGAACCACATTTTCCAGTGGCTTGGAGCGGACTACCTGCTGAAATACCTGTATGCCCAGATCAGAGCCCCGTTCACCATAGGAGGGAGCCTGGGAAAGCACACCCTTATGGCCATACAAGGTCACCAGTGCATACAGGCAGAATAATGAGCGATGCTTCATCATCAACTCCACAGCACCTAGTACGAAACAAAGAAAAGAATATTAGATACATTTTCTTGTAAGAACCACGGCAGTCTCATCTGTTGATTTGTTCTCCAGTAGACATACAAATTACAGGTAGCATGTATTGTTTACCTATGAGCATCATCAATATTTCATTATTATGAGAAGTACCATCTGAACAACAACAGATTTATCAAAACATCAATTCACAACAATAGGCATTCCTTTAAATAATAATTCCCAAGAGTCAGATATCACTTCCATATGACTCATCATGGGTAACTGCAATTTGCTTGTCCTTGGCAACATCACAGTTTATTCAGTGGTGCAGGATCTGACTAACTCTTACTCACACTCTAACAATAACACTTTTGTTTACTATGTTTTAGTTCTTTAATTTTAATTTGAGACTAAATTAAATCTTTCAGACCATTTTAGGAAAATTATTCAACCTGAACCCCACTCACTGAAGCAGAATGGATGTAGCCACAAGAGGCAGCCAGAATGCCTGCTGGCTTGCTTGCTTAGAGGGACATATTACATCTGTGATGTATTGTACATGTACCTACTGGTGGTAATCATGTTTTATCTTTCAACAGTTTCAGCGTGAGCTGTGCACATTTTTTGGTTATTCGTTATAGTCCTCATGGTTCATTAACCCATTAGATTTGCAGTTAAATCTCTGAGATTGTTCTCAGAAAAAAAACCAAAAAAACCAAACTCCATTTACAAAAATGTGGCGATTTGATGGCATTTTGATATAGTGACTTGAAATCCCTGTACGAATAAAAGGTAGCGTTTGGCATAATATGACCGACCAATCAGCATTAGTTTAAATAAAACTGCTATTTTAAGCCACAGCAATATAGCTTTCTTTTGGTGGCAAAATTAGAGGAAATCCGAGCAAATTCTAAAAATGTATATTGTGTTTATGTTTATATATATATAAAAATATAAATATAAGAGAAGTGGATGTACAATTTGTCTATAATTTACGACTCCTGGATCATCTGTATTTGAGCGGGTATAAGTTAGCAGCAGGTTTGATATTCGCAGGATATTCGTTTTCGACCTACCCCCATTCAGTGCCTTCAATAAAATTCCACTACATTACTAGTGTAGTATGTTGAGGACAGCTTAGGACACTTTGTCAAAAAAAATCACAATGGTATTTGTTGTCGCTACCGATTACAAGCGAAAACAGCACTTCAATCTATGTTCCGGCTGTTGGCTGAGTTAGGGACCGTCTACAAATTACATTACTCAGGCTGGTGACATAGACTACTGGGATTCTTTCAGGAAAGAAATCACCAAAAATCACCAAAAGTACATTTTCTCATTCTGATTGCTGTAGTACTTGCCAATGGTAAGCCTTTACTTACTACAGGTCATATTTTTCTCATATGTCACATTATTGTGTGAACGGGATGGAATTAAAAGTTTAAAATATTCACTAAAATCAACAAAAGTACATACTATCCTTCTGATTGCTGTAGTACTTGCCAATGGTAAGCCTTTGCTTACTACAGGTCATATTTTTCTCATATGTCACATTATAGTGAAACAGGATGGAATTAAAGAGATTAATAATTATCAAAAATCAACAAAGTAAATATTTCTCATTTTGATTGCTGTAGTACTTGCCAATGGTAAGCCCTTTGCTTATTACAGGTCATATTTTTCTCATATGTCACATTATAGTGAAACAGGATGGAATATAAAAGATTAAAATTATCACCAAAAATCAACCAAAAGACATTTTCTCATTCTGATTGCTGTAGTACTTGCCAATGGCAGGCTACTACTTACTACAGGTCACATTTTTGTCATATGTCACATTATAGTGAAACAGGATGGAATTAAAAGTTTAAAATATTCACTAAAAATCAACAAAAGTACATTTTCTCATTCTGATTGCTGTAGTACTTGCCAATGGTAAGCCTTTGCTTACTACAGGTCATATTTGTGTCATATGTCACATTATAGTGAAACAGGATGGAATTAAAAGTTTAAAATATTCACTAAAAATCAACAAAAGTACATTTTCTCATTCTGATTGCTGTAGTACTTGCCAATGGTAAGCCTTTGCTTACTACAGGTCATATTTTTGTCATATGTCACATTATAGTGAAACGGGATGGAATTAAAAGTTTAAAATATTCACTAAAAATCAACAAAAGTACATTTTCTCATTCTGATTGCTGTAGTAGCTGCCAATGGTGGACTGCTAGTTACTACAGGTCATATTTTTTAATAAATATTACCTGTAGTAAGTAGTAGCCCACTATTGGCAGCTACTACAGCAATCAGAATGAGAAAATGTATTTTGGTTGATTTTTGGTGAATATTTTAAACTTTAATTCCTTCCCGTTTCACTATAATGTGACGTATGAAAAAAATATGACCTGTAGTAACCAGCAGCCCACTATTGGCAGCTACTACAGCAATCAGAATGAGAAAATGTATTTTGGTTGATTTTTGGTGAATATTTTAAACTTTTAATTCCTTCCTGTTTCACTATAATGTGACATATGACAAAAATGTGACCTGTAGTAACTAGCAGTCCACCATTGGCAGCTACTACAGCAATCAGAATGAGAAAATGTCTTTTGGTTGATTTTTGGTGATCATTTTAAACTTTTAATTCCTTCCTGTTTCACTATAATGTGACATATGACAAAAATGTGACCTGTAGTAACTAGCAGTCCACCATTGGCAGCTACTACAGCAATCAGAATGAGAAAATGTCTTTTGGTGATAATTTTAATCTTTTAATTCCATCCTGTTTCACTATAATGTGACATATGACAAAAATATGATGTGTAGTAACTAGCAGTCCACCATTGGCAGCTACTACAGCAATCAGAATGAGAAAATGTCTTTTGGTTGATTTTTGGTGAATATTTTAAACTTTTATTTCCTTCCTGTTTCACTATAATGTGACATATGACAAAAATATGACCTGTAGTAAGTAGTAGCCTGCCATTGGCAAGTACTACAGCAATCAGAATGAGAAAATGTACTTTTGTTGATTTTTGGTGAATATTTTAAACTTTTAATTCCATCCTGTTTCACTATAATGTGACATATGAGAAAAATATGACCTGTAGTAAGTAAAGGCTTACCATTGGCAAGTACTACAGCAATCAGAATGAGAAAATGTACTTTTGGTGATTTTTGGTGATTTCTTTCCTGAAAGAATCCCAGTAGTCTATGTCACCAGCCTGAGTAATGTAATTTGTAGACGGTCCCTAACTCAGCCAACAGCCGGAACATAGATTGAAGTGCTGTTTTCGCTTGTAAATCGGTAGCGACAACAAATACCATTGTGATTTTTTTTTTTGACAAAGTGTCCTAAGCTGTCCTCAACATACTACACTAGTAATGTAGTGGAATTTTATTGAAGACACTGAATGGGGGTAGGTCGAAAACGAATATCCTGCGAATATCAAACCTGCTGCTAACTTAAACCCGCTCTGTATTTGAGATAATTTGTCATCATCATCATTTGTATTTGTCTGTCAAATGTCCAGGAGCACTCGCACACATGACAAAAAGGCATCCTTGACGACCATGCTTATTATCATACATTGAGCATACACCTAGACCTGCAGGGAGTCCAAGAAAGCAGCTCCACACTGGATGTGAGGCGCACTTTTTGCCTGAACTATTCCAATGTAAGTCACGTTAACATAACTTAACTAGCTACTACTTGACGTTACACAAATAACGTTTAACGTTTGCGTTAGGTGGTGTCAAACAAAAGCCGCATGATTTATGTTACAGTTAGCTAACTGAAACAATTTTATTTAAACGGGTAGGAGCAACTTCGTGCGTCGGACTACAAGGTGGTGCTCAACCTAGGTACGTTAACGTTAACGTTAGGAACCGTTTGTCAACTGTTTAGAATAACGTTAGCTAGCTGCGTTAGTTGAGTCTACTGTAAAAGTAGCGTTAATGTTAAAAAAAAACCACAGTCCTTAACTTACCTATCACGAGGTGACGTTAACGTTACTCCGAATTATGCCGCAGGTGAAACTGTAACCTTACTAGTCTGCTTTTCACTACCGTCAAAACGAGAAACGGTTGGGTCGCAATGTAAATGAGAAACACTCTTTATTCCAGTGAAAGTGAGAACTACTACTGACTTCGCTGTTGACTTAAAGAGGACTTTATTGGACTGAACTCCGCCTTCAAACCGAGCATAAAGCGAGTGTGTCTCCGCAAAACGGTTGCTGGTCTCCGTTAGTGTCAAACTAAAAATAACAGAATGTGAGCTTCCGGTACACTTTCAAAATAAACCCCAATTAATGACACAAAAGTTTCACATCATTTATAATATACCGCCCATACTTTTACATTGTGATACAATTGTATTGTTGTAGGCCTACTTGAGAGTTTTCGCTCCTATTTAGCTGAAGAAGCAAAAAAAAAAAAAAAAAAAAAAGGTTTTCATGTTTAGGTCCGTGTATGTACTTCCTGTATAGGCCTACCTTTTGGCCAACTCTAGCTAACTTGACGCAGATAATAACTTGTAATTGTTTGCAACAGGAAGTGACAGTGATGGGGAATGTTTAGAAACAACATGTAAGAGCAGTCCTCTTAGTTTTGTTTAGTTCAATTCAATTCAATTTTATTTATAGTATCAAATCATAACAAAAGTTATCTCGAGACACTTTACAGATAGAGTAGGTCTAGACCACACTCTATAATTTCCAAAACCCCAACAATTACAGTAATTCCATCAAGAGCAAGCATTAGCAGTGGCTATCGCGACAGTGGCAAGGAAAAACTCCCTTTTAGGAAGAAACCTCGGCAGACCCAGACTCTTGGTAGGCGGTGTCTGACGGGCCGGTTGGGGGTGTGATGAACAGTGGCGATAATAGTCACATTAAAGGTCACAGTGACTTTGAAGGTTATCGTGGAAGTTCATGTCATAGCAGGGCACATCGTGTCATACTGAGTAGTGCAGTCCCCTATACCGGATCCAGACTACTCTGTGCATAGGAACATCACTGCAGGCGTTGCGTTCGGTGACGTAGCTGCAGAGCATGGGTGGATGCGCGGATGCAGCAGGACGCAGCAGGATGCGGCCCGGAATTGCAGAGAATCGCAGAGCATAGCTCTGGCAAAGAAAAATAAAAAAGGACTCCGGGAGTAAACTCCCCAGAGCTAGATTAGTAACAAGCATTTCTGGGACAGGATGCATACAAAAGTAACAAGTAGAGATGAGAGAGCAGCTCAGTGTGTCATAGGAAGGAAACAGCCTCCCCTGCAGTCTAGAATTGTAATAGCATAACTAAGAGAGGCAGGTTAAAGAGAGGTGCCTGGTCGGGCTAGAACTCTCCCCAACCGGATCGGGCTGTACTGGCCTGCCTCCCTCTACTCTTGCTATATTATTAATTATACAGTATATAAAACGATGTCTACGAGGAGAAGCAGGTGGGCCGGGTTAGGTGGCGCTGCAACTCCTCACTCCCCTAACTATAAGCTTTGTCAAAGAGGAGGGTTTTCAGTTTACTCTTAAATGTGGCGACGGTGTCCCGCCAACGCAGACTGGAAGCTGGTTCCACAGAAGCGAGCCTGATAGCTGAAGGCCCTGGCCCCCAGTCTACTTCCAGAGACTCTAGGAACCACAAGTAGCCCCGCATTCCGGGAGCGCAGTGCCCTAGTGGGACAATAAGGTACTAAGAGCTCTTCTAGGTATGATGGTGCTTGACCATTTAGAGCTTTGTAAGTCAGGAGGAGGATTTTAAATTCGATCCTAGATTTCACAGGAAGCCAGTGCAGAGAAGCTAATACAGGAGAAATATGATCTTTTCTCTTAGTTCTCGTCAGAACACGTGCTGCAGCATTCTGGATCAGCTGGAGAGTCTTAAGGGACTTATTTGGGCAACCTGATAATAAGGAATTGCAGTAATCTAGTCTAGAAGTAACGAATGCATGGACTAGTTTTTCAGCATCGTTTTGAGACAGGATATTCCTAATTTTGGCAATGTTACGAAGATGGAAAAAGGCTATTCTTGAGGTTTGTTTTAAGTGGGCGTTGAAGGATATATCCTGATCAAAAATAACTCCCAAATTTCTGACAGCAGTGCTGGAGGCCAGGGCAATACCATCCACAGTAGCTATATCTTTCGAAAACGAAGTTTGGCGGTGCGTTGGTCCTATCACAATAACTTCCGTTTTGTCTGAGTTTAACATCAGGAAGTTGTGGGTCATCCAGGATTTTATATCCTCAATACACGTTTGAAGTCTTGCTAACTGACCACTTTCATCTGGCTTAATTGACAGATATAATTGGGTATCGTCTGCGTAACAGTGATAGTTAATTGAGTGTTTCCTAATAATATGACCTAGAGGAAGCATATATGAGGAAAATAGAATTGGTCCAAGCACTGAGCCTTGAGGAACGCCATGGCTTACTTTGGCGTGCTTGGAGGGTTTATCGTTAATGTTAACAAATTGGGATCGCTCAGAGAAATAAGACTTAAACCAGCTTAGTGCAATTCCTTTAATGCCGACTAAGTGTTCTAATCTCTGTAACAGGATTGTATGGTCAATAGTGTCAAATGCAGCACTAAGATCTAGTAAAACAAGAATGGAGACAAGTCCTTTGTCTGCAGCTGTTAGAAGGTCGTTAGTAATTTTCACCAGTGCCGTCTCTGTGCTATGATTCTTTCTAAATCCTGATTGAAAATCATCAAATAAACTGTTGCTATGTAGAAAATCAAATAACTGATTAGCAACCACCTTCACAAGGATCTTGGATAGAAAGGGAAGGTTAGATATAGGTCTATAGTTTGCTAAGACCTCAGGATCTAGGGTGGGTTTTTTCAGAAGAGGTTTTATCACAGCTATTTTAAATGACTGCGGTACATAACCTGTTAATAAGGACATATTGATCATATCTAGTAGTTAAGTGTTTACCACGGGTAACGCTTCTTTGAGTAGCCTCGTTGGGATGGGGTCCAAGAGACAGGTAGATGGCTTAGCTGAGGATATCTTTAACATTAATTGTTGAAGGTCTATAGGATAAAAGCAGTCTAAGTATATGTCGGGACTAGTCGTTCGTTCTAGCGGTCCTGTATTTAAAGATGAACTGTTAGAAGTTAAGGGCAAAAGGTGATTAATTTTGTCTCTAATTGTTATAATTTTATCATTAAAGAAGCTCATGAAGTCATCACTACTCAGTGCTAGAGGAATAGATGGCTCAGTAGAGCTGTGACTGTCTGTCAGCCTGGCTACAGTGCTGAAAAGAAACCTTGGGTTGTTCTTATTTTCTTCTATTAGTGAAGAGTAATAGTCTGATCTGGCTTTTCTTAAGGCCTTCCTATAGGTTTTGAGACTTTCTTGCCAATCCAAACGGGATTCTTCCACTTTGGTGGAGCGTCACTTACTTTCGAGGTTTCGCGAGATTTGTTTTAATTTGCGAGTTTGGGAGTTATACCAAGGAGCTGTTTTCCTTTGCTTTATCGTCTTCTTTTTGAGAGGAGCGACAGAGTCTTAGGTCGTCCGTAGGCAAGTCGTAGCACCGTCTACAAATGTATCAATTTGAGAGGGACTGAGGTTAACATAGAGGTCCTCTGTTATGTTAAGGCATGACATAGAGTCAAATGCTGTTGTAATATCTTCCTTAAATTTAGCTATAGCACTATCAGATAGGCATCTAGTGTAGAAGCTATTATCTAGTTTAGTATGGTCAGGTAGCAAGAATTCAAAAGTAATTAAAAAATGATCTGATAATACCAAATTCTGCGGAAATATTATTAAATCCTCAATTTCAATACCATATGCCAGCACAAGGTCGAGGGTGTGGTTAAAACAGTGCGTCGCCTTGTGCACACTCTGACTGAAACCGATTGAATCCAGTAATGAGTTGAAAGCAGTAGTAAGGCTATTGCTGTCAACGTCCACATGGATATTAAAATCACCTACAATAAGTACTTTGTCTGATTTAAGGACTACACATGATAAAAACTCTGAGAATTCAGATAAAAATTCAGAATACGGACCTGGAGCTCGGTAGACAACAACAAATATAATTGGCTGTTCTGATTTCCGTGTTGGATGTTGAAGATTAAGAACAAGGCTTTCAAAAGCGTTATAATTCAGTTTGGGTTTAGGGTTAATTAACAGGCTTGAATCAAATATGGCTGCAACTCCCCCTCCTCGGCCGGAGCCTCTAGGAATTTGAGTATTAATATGACTGGGAGGAGTCGCTTCATTTAGACTAACATATTCTTCATGGCCCAGCCACGTTTCAGTAAGACAGAATAGATCAATTTGATTATCAGATATCAATTAATTTACTAGTACTGCTTTAGAAGACAGAGATCTGATATTTAGTAATCCACATCTAATTTTCCTATCCTTTTCTATCATTGCAGTGGTAGTTTTAATTCCAATTAGGTTGTTAAGTATTGCCCCTCTATTCACCACTTTGTGTGGTCTGTTGTTGATTATAATTGGAATAGTACTAGTAAGGGTTAAGGGTCACTTTATTATCCCCGAGGGGCAATTTGCATTACAGCCAGCAGTAACAAATAACAAATACCAAACAGCAACAAAGAAACACAACAGTATAACATAATTAAAATTTGGATTCACAGGATACTATTAACAATGGGGATAACAGCAGGGATGAATGATCTTTTAAATCTCTTCGTCCTGCATCGCGGCAGACTATATCTACGCCCGGAGGGTAGCAACATAAATTCACCCCACAAGGGATGACTCGAATCAGCCAGGATGGCTCTCGCCTTTTCAAAGATCTGGCCTTATATAGGTCATGAAGGCCATCTAACGGTGTGCCCGCAATTTTGCTGCACACCTTCCACGATATCTGCATTCTATTTTTTCTTTAATAGAAAGTGACCCGTGCCAGCAAATAAAAGTAAAAGTAAGAACTGATTCAATAAAACAAGAGTAGAACATTTTCATAAAAACAGTGTCGACATTGAAACTGCGAAGCTTACGAAGAAAATACATGCGCTGATGTGCTTTTTAACCACAGCATCAACATGGGACTCAAAGCACAGTTTACTGTCGATCACAGTCCCAAGATATTTGTACTGCTGCACTAGTTCAACTGGTTGATTGTCCATTACAACCGGGAAATGACAGCGGGATTTCTTCTGAAGTCAATGCACATCTCTTTTGCGTTTTGCCACATTAATGTTTAAAAGGAGGATTTACACCAATCAATAAAATCATTGACTACCGGACCATGTTCAGACCGTCGTCACTGCTGAGGAGAGACACAATGACAGAATCATCCCGCAAATTTAATGATGTGGCGCCGTTCCTGATGGCTTTGGCATTCATTTGTATATAAAACAAATAAAAGAGGAGAGAGGACACAGCCCTGGGGGGACCCAGTAGAAGATAAAAGGGCATCTGATAAAACACTGTTCACTTTAACCCGTTGTGACCTCACTGTTAAAAAATCCATAAGCCAGCAGATCAGTCCATTATCAATGTTATGAGCGTTCTTCAGTCTGTCTGCTAAGACATGGGGCTGAATACAGTTAAAAGCGGAGGAGAAGTCAATAAATAGTAGACGAACAAGGGACTTGGCCCCCTCAAGATGTACTGCATGTTACTGGGATAGTACTAGTACTACACGTTACTGGAATAATACTAGTACTACATGTTATCCTGCAGAAAACATTTTCAGATTCATCCACTTGTATAGTGCTATCAGGATCAATGCCTGGGGGACATGAATCTGTGATATTTTCAACATAATGTCAATACTTGCCTTTCAGTGTGGTCGTTATGTTGTCAGTTATATTCAATGGAAAATCGCTGCGGGCCTCCAATTTACCTTGATGCATTAGTAACAACACAAATACAGAGCATTAACACCAACAACATTCTCAGATTATAAAGTAGTGCCTTAATATCACATATTTGCTGAACAGACCATTAACTGGTCAGTTTGCAAAATGAACAGGTCTCATATGCCATATTAGGGGGGATTGTGGTTTAATCCTATTTTTATGTGATTTTGTACATAACCCCTAAGTGAACAGGTACATTTTGGCATTACTTGCCCAAAACTGACATCCATTCACAAAAAACACCTGATGCTTTTCTGTCTGGTGAGGTGATACAGTTGGATGGTGGCACAAAACATGCACACACCTGAAAAGAGGCTGAGGCTCAATTGCATCCCTGCTGCAGCCAAAGAGGATTATGAGTAGGTGCATGGGGAATTGAATTACAGTGGATTAAATGGGAGTATGGACAATTATGACTAAATCCATCCTTTTATGATTGTGGGCTATGATAATACTATATAATTCACATGTATATTTTGTGGGCTGATCCTCCGCTTTAACAGATTAGCTCCACACAGCCTCTATCTAAATAACCCAGGTGGAGGCTTTAAGAATTCACTGCCACAGCATGGGACACCCATAGTGGGGCTGGATTCAGAGTAGGATTTGGTCAACAGTCTTTGTGGGTATGTGGTTTGTTCTTGGAGTGGGGGTCTTGCATGTCCAGCTGAGATACAGAGATGGGACTGTTGTGTAAATAAACACTGCTTGTGTGGGGTCATTGTGTCTGTGTTTTGGAGGTAGTAAATGAACACACAGCTGTCTAATATAATCATGTCATTCAGATCCTGCTTTAAACCAAATCCATCTACTTTAAGACAAAAGATGAGAACATTGTAATATGTCGTCCGAATTACACGATTTCCAGAAGTTGTTGGGTGTACCCAAAATGCCATCTCTGGGTCCCACTGGAGATATCATCATGCTCCTGTTGAGCAGCCAACACAACACTGTATAACAATCTTATCATCAAACAAGACTAAACTTGAACAAGACCAGATGTGTGCATGTTTGTACAACACGTATCCCATGCAAACCCATGAACCGGAGCCACTTCTGGACAAATTTTCTGTTGAAAAGTTTTTTCTGTTTTATTGCTGCCTGTTTAAATATGATTTTTAGTTTGTTATGGAACAAGCAAATGTTACAGTGAAAGATTTATGTGTGCTGTTTAAGTTCCTGAAATTTCGAAAAGTTGCAATGAAATCGTGTTTCCCAATAAGAACTGTATTGGTCAAGAGTTAGCCACACAGAGTGTCCTGTATGCAGAAAGGATTGGTCAATACCATGCAACAAAATTTTGTCTTTCAAAATGAGAAATGATTGAGTGTAGTGAAGTATTTCTGGATGATGTTACCCGTTGGTCTTCAGTTGAATAGTTCAAATAATCAATGTGGGTCCACTGACAGACATCATTAATTTAAAGTTTAATTTAATGAAGCTCTCTAGGACTATTCTAAAATATGTCTGAGAAAGCAAACTCTACTACTACTCCTAGATTAATGTATATTCTGCCCAGAAATACATTATATCAACCTTTGCAATGTTAACTCTGCAGCAAACTGCTGTTGATGTTTTACTAGTCTGTGGTTACCAGCGTCCTCTTCTACACTGTGGTGTGCTGGGGGGGCAGCATATCCAAGAAGGACACCTCCAGACTGGATAAACTGATCAGGCGGGCCGGCTCTGTGGTCGGCATGAAGCTGGACTCACTGGTGACGGTGGCAGAGAGGACACTGGACAAACTGCTGGACATTACGGACAATGCCAGCCACCCCCTGCACACCGTCATCAGGAACCAGAGGAGCCTGTTCAGTGGAAGGCTGCTCCTTCCCAATTGTAGGACCAACAGACTCAAGAACTCCTTTGTCCCTCATGCCATCATACTCTACAACTCCTCACTCGGGGGGAGGAGGAAATAGGGTAAAGAGGACAGAACGAACAGAACAGGAAGGAAGGGAAGGAGTGGTAGCCACTCACTCATTCACTGTGCAATAAATTAATAATCTACTCACATACATACCTGGACACTCTAACTGCTCTTAACTACTAATTTATGCTAAATGTCATGTATTTATTAACTGTATAATAACACAATACCATACAAAGCCATATATATATCTATCTTTATCTGTAGTTTATTGTTGTTTACTGTCTGTTTACTTTTTGTAAAAATATTTAGCTAAAAGTTTATTGTTATTCTTATACTGTATTTTTTTTCTATACTGTATTTTTTTAATACCCCTTTATTTAAAGAATGTTTTGTAAGCTGCTAAAATCTGCTGCTGGAAATCTAATTTCCTTGCGGGAGTCATCCCAAAAGGATCAATTCTAGATCAATTCAAGTCTAAGTCTAAGTCTCAGAATGAAACTGTAAAATGCACAAAGAAAATAGCTTCTACAGTCTTAAAAAAATTGTATATTTATTCATCAGATTAAACTTGTCTCACTCATTCAAAATACCTACTGATGCTTCAGTAAAAGTGCCTTTTCAAGCAGTCATAAACATGGCAGTAAATAAGCAATCTCACACCAATGTCAGTGAAATCATTTCACTGGAATTGTACCTCGTACGGTTTTCATGTGACTAATAAAATGTATTGATTTATTGATGATCTGAACAAACGAGTACTTCATTTGCTTTGCAAAGCTATCAAATGGCCGGTTTGGCTGTCCATCATTGCTTCAACCACTTCTGGAGAAGTAAGAAGATGTGGTCACGGGCCAGAGCCAGCTGGGGGAGATCCTCGCTCCTGGCAGGGTACATGTTGGCACAGTGGGCTGTTCCTGGATCAGAGAAAAAAATATAAATATAAAGAATATGGCAGTGAAAAACAGTAAAACTGAGATTTTCTCAGTTACAAGTACAATTATGCACCTAATAAAGTCAGAGTTGAACAAATGAGCCATCGTTCTACTATGTAACTGTTGCTTGGCTTATGCAATCACAAACAAAAGTCATTCTTCAGTTAACCTGTATGACTCAACAGATTGATAGACCTTGAGATACACTTTAAAAAAAGTTAATTTAAAAAATAGTTCCTCAAAGACTTAATGATGAACTGTGGTCAAAGGAGAGGTCTAACTACAAGCCATCTGCAAAACTGGACTTGTAATCAGATGTATTCTATGTATGATCTTTGGCTGGAGTTTTGCACTTAGTGGGGTTTGATATCCTTTAAATCACTTACTAAAGTACTAGTTACTGTTACCAACTTTGTAAAGATTATAAACGGACCAATTGGGAATTGCATCTTTATCAAAACATTAAAAAGGGAACACCACCTAAATTAAGAATTCCATATGTTATTTTCATGAAAGATCAATCAATATTTGTGAACATGAGCTACTCTCTCAAAGGCATTGACCAGATAAGTAAGTCTCAAACTTGTGATGTTATCAAAATATATAAAGTCTGGAGCTGCTACATAGACAATGAATGGGAGACTGATTGTTTTCTATTTTATACACAAATGAGCTTCATTCTACTGTTTACATACAGAAAATGTAACCATATACTCAGAATATTCCCCTGGGTGCTTTCCCAAATTATTGTCTATGGAGCAGTTAATGTGGAGTTGTTCATGTTTACTTATATTTTTGGACTGTCTCAACCGTTCCAAGTCCGAGCCTCAAAACCAGAGGTGATCGTGCCTTCTCGGTCAAGGTGCCTCGGCTTTAGAATTACCTGCCCGAGGACATAAGCTTCTGTTTTTACCCTGTTCTTAAACTCCTGTAGCACTTTGGGATTGATTTTTCAATTAAAAGTGCTCTACAAATAAAATGTATTATTATTATTATTATTATTATTATTATTATTATTATAAGACTCGCTGAATCAGTGACTTCTTTTAAAACACACTTTTAAGGCTCCAACACACCAACCCGACGGCCAACCGCCAGCAGAAAAGGCAGTCGGACTGATCAGTCGGCTCCCCGAGGTCAAAAAAGTGCCTCGGAACACACCGAAGCGACGCCGACTTGAGTGTACGTTCTGCGCGTGCGCGATACATAATACGTCTCCATAACAGCAGGCGGCGCTAATCTGAATTGTCGCCCAAAAAATTTAAACCGCAAATGACGAACGCGTCATGTGGGTCTGGCTTCTCCTGAATTTCAAAGCCGACCATAATGGCAACAATCTCGTATTCATACAATCGGCCCAAATTAAAGCCGACGGCTTCTCCGACTGATGACAGCACGGAACACACCAAACAGACTCGAGTCACCGACCTCGCCAGACTGTCCGCCGGCCGATAATCCGGTTGGTGAGTCAGCGCCTTTATAGACTTGCTTTTATGTGATGCCGTCTTTTTATCGTTTTTCTCATTGTCTGCCTGCTAACTCCATTTTATTGAATCGTGATTTTCTGTCCTTTAGTGCTGCCGATGCCTCTTTTTTCGCTGTCCCTACATTGTGCATTAATAGATATGTGTATTGATTTGATGTGTATACTTATGTATTGATTTATATGTGCTTTTGTTTCCACTGTCAAAGCACTTTGTAAACTATTGTTTTTAAAGGCGCTATACAAATAGAGTAATTATTAATATTAACACATAGCTACGTTTGAAATAATTGTTATATGTAACCTAAAAGTCAGAAAAAAAAATACTTTGATTATTGAGAATAAATGGGCTAATTTATCCTTCAAGTTGGTAAACACTAGCTAACAAGCCATCCATCAACCTAGCAAACTGGTTGTTGCTAGCGAGTTTGCTATCTAATCTAGCAAGCTGGATAGTGTTAGGTTATAAAAAGTGAAACCATTGGTGATGTCTGATAAAAATATACTTTTAGTTAAATGAACACTGAATCAATACCGATTGCATCACACCACACTAATCAGCATTTGACTGCCTCACTCCAACCTAGTTTCTAAAAAATTAATTAGGTTATGTCTGTTATTTAGCATGAAAGTAGATGCTCTAGGAGACTTATTGTTTAAACAACTTTGGGAGCAACTCCCTGCTAAGCCAGACTGATTAGAACAAAGAAAATGTGTATCTCTGTAGAATTGGCACTACCATGATAAACGACCTTTGTCTGTGACCTGGAGTGAACCTGACATCAGAGGTGTGTCCTTAACCTGAGAGACAGGAATATAATTCGGAAACAGAGGTGATCTCAGGACAGCGGACCTGGGACCCGACAAGGGAACAAGGTTCTGCAGTCCGCTGTTTACAGTGTATTGTTTTGTCATGTCTCGTGACTGATTGACGTAATTCCTGAAGAGGAGGCATGTAATTTCAGTCCACTGCTGGCAGTGTTTTCATGTTTTATGTTTGATTGTGTTTTGACTGTCGTTTTCATTGTGTTGTTTTATTAAACCACAAAGTTGCAGTGCTTCTACTTCATTTGGATTTTCCATTACGCATATTCTTTCGCACCTTTGATGAAAACCGCAGGGAGGTCAGGTGTGATGTCCTGGGCGATTCCCAAGGCGTGCCAGGGGTCAATGGACCCGTTAGGAAGAACTATTCTGGTGGAGCGGATGTCATAGCCGCCGTAATACTCGTTGGTCTGGGCCACGGCCTCCGCCAGCTGCTCAGCACTGATATTGTAGAAGTCTGCACACTGTTTCACATGATACCTAGATGAGAAAACACAGGTTAACAATGCAACGTCTAATGAAACTGGAGAGAAAATGGTTAGTGTATGATGTGGGAATAATAGGGAGGTGCATGAAAACATAATTATGAGTTCATTAGGCAGAGAGGCAATATTTGGTGTACTCACACAAGAGGGAAGCCAGTGAATGGTTGGTTGGGCGAATCGGTGCTCTGGTAGAATCCAAATTCAGTGCAGGTCTGGTAGACCCACTGTCTCCCTGGTTACACACACAAACACAAAATTTACCCATGGCCAGCATATTTAGTTGCTTCATATAAACCAAGTCACTAACAACACATCACAGCAGGTAGAGCAAACAATACGTTTAAAATTCCTTTACACCCAAAAAGTATTAACTTTCCGTTATTCAGCCCCAATTAAGAGAGGAAAGAGTGCAACTGAAACATACAAGACAAGGGTGGTCGGGGCAGTTTTATGCAGACACATCCCAGTGGCTTGTTAAGAGACCACTTCCTGTTCCAGTCATCCCCCGCCAGTCGTCCCACTCATGAAACTGAAGCTGGGAACTGGAACCACAGCCCAGGGCAAGGGTACAACATGGAATATAGAGAACCCATTTTTGCTTAAATATACAACAATGTTACTCAATACTGAGCGCCCCAACAAGAGAGAACATCATTTAAAAAAGTAGCATACCTAGTCTTTGAGTAGCATACTACTTTCGTCAGAAAAGTTTCAAAATAAGCACTGCTTGGTTATTTTAAAGCCTGTTAAAAACTTTGGTGTAATGCTCTGAATTTAACCTTCCCCCAAGACAAAGTAAACACTTGTTTTGGTACTTATTTAAAATGATGTAATTACATTTTTTTCGACTTTGCCAGAACCCGCCTAGTTTATTTTATTCAACATTTCCTAAAAAAGCCTTTCAACAACACCCAGAAATGGGTTTGCTGTAACCACACTGTAACCACACCTCAACACATAACCTGACTTGTGGCTGTGTTTTATTCTGGGCTCCTGACGCTACTGATGATGAATACATTGGTGTTTCTGCCTCTACTGCAGTTGATTGCTCCTTTATTATTGTTGGACATTGGAACATTTCATTGTGACATCACATTGTGCATGTTATTCTGTCATAAGAAACACACACACACACACACACACACACACACACACACACACACACACACACACACACACACACACACACACACACACACACACACACACACACACACACACACACACACACACACACACACACACACACAAAACATAGAAGGTACATAAAACTAGGTTAGTTATCAAGGTGACATTTTATGGTGGAACACACTAAAATAACCATGTTTACGCAGACAAAAAAAACCACTTCCCAGTATATGTCCATACCCACCTCCCCCTGCAGCCGGCCCATCCCAAGATGTATTAGTCATGTCTCTGACGTAGTTATTAAAGCTGGCATCCAGGCATTTAGTGGAGAAGGTGTCCATAATGAGACGGGCCACAGCAACATAGCGCGCATAAGGCTCCCCCAGTGAGGTGTCACCCATCACGCCACACAGCACCTTGATGGTGATGTTGGTGCCCGGCACGCCCTGAATTGACAGAACACGTACCAGGCCAAAAAGAAGAAGAAGAAAAAAGCAAATTAATTAAGATGATTTCTCATGACCTTTTTGATATATCAGTTTGAAGCTAATTTATCAACATTTGTATTATTAGCTCCCAGTTAGCTCAAGGTCCGCTCTATATAAAGAAAAACCGATCGTGGCAAATTTTGGATAATTGTGGTGATCCCTTGCCTGTATACCAACCCACAATGCTCCTCAGAAATGCACTATGGCTACTCAGGGGCATCAGTCCAACAATGTGGTTGTGACCCTCCAGGTATAAAAAATGCGGGTTGGAGGAGTAAACACTTGCCAGTGGTTAGTTGTTCTCACGAAATGACCCATGAAAACTATCCCTGCACCTCTCTGCATCTTTTGAGTAAAAGAGGAACTGTTAGTACTTGTTCTACAAGCTGTAGCGTTACATAAGTCGCCACCGTATTTTATAAAGCACCCCATTGATAACCCCTCAACTGTGAAGCCACTGCTCTGCCCCTTCTGATTGAGTTACACCTCGGTCCAACTTCTTACCCAAATTCCTCAGTGGTACCTAAAACCTGGTAGTTTGCTCTATACCCAGCCCTTTGTGTCAGAGAGGCAGCTGTTGGCTGTGTTTGTCAGCTAGTGCTGTGGACTCCGTGGCCCACCGCTCCTCTCGGTTCTTTTATAAGCGTCTCTTTAGCTTGGGGCGACAGGAAACCAGAGAGACCACAGAGTCTTTTGTTACTTTTTCACATCAGCTTATTGGTAACCGGACTCACGTCTCCTCAAGGCACCAGGGGGACAGAGAGGGGATGGGATGTAAAAAGGGGATGGGGAAAAAAGGGGTGATTGGTAAAACAAAAAAGGCACCAAAAGGGGAAAAGAAATGGGACAGATGTACAGTAACAGATACTAAGAAAACAGGTTGTGAGACGTGTTACCAAAAGATCTGGACTTGGGCTGGGCAATATAATTCAATAATTGTAGGAATTTCTTTACAATGTGGATTGTAATACACAGTTTGCAAGATTCAATGTGTTGCACAAAACATGGGGAGTGTAAAACAAACTAGATTGTGGTCATGTGGTCACATTGGTCTATTTCCCTCCTTCCAATGCTGAATCACAAGCCACCTATAATGTGTAGGTTACAAAAAGGGGCTCCAGTCCTCATATAGAGATACAGACAAAGTAAGCAAGTGGCCCCAGGAGCAACCCTGGAGACCCTCTTGCAGGGCAGTATCTCTGGGCCCCTCACTGCTAAACAATGCAGGGTTCATTATGTTTCAGTATACTGTTTGGGCTGTCTGTGACCCTCCTACACCTCATAGCTGCCTTCCACTCAACCAAGACTGGATACTACGTCAACCCCTGACCCACAAAAGCCTCTGTGCCACCTCTGCTGTCTCAGTTCAACATGCAACAAAAACATGTCACATCTGATATATTGTTTCTACAAGAGATGTATGTCATCCTTAAGGGGATTTAGTAAACCATACTGGAATAATGTCTCCGGTCAGTCTATAAAAATTACAACATTTCTTACTGCAAACCTGGATTTTTTCCCAATCATATTTTTCTTTTCAAGTCAGTATATGAATACTAAATTGTGAAGGCATGCTTGGGGGATCTTAAAGATAGATTTGTCAGTGCTCTTTCAAACATTAGGACTAAACTGTTGTGCCAGCCTATGTGGACCTTAAAAATGGGTCTACATTGAAAATATCTGAAATGATCATTTAAAAGAATAGCATGAGGACTGGAAGCAGGTGGAAACAGCTAGTTTGTTTTTAGAGCTTTAGAGGTGCTGGTAGGCGGCTTTTGTTATGTTTGGACAGCTATTTTCCTCCAGTCTTTATGCTAAGCTAAGCTAACCACCTGCTGGCTCTAGCGTCATATTTGATTTATGAACTATTCCTCTGAGCAGCTAATAACCTATGTAAAGAATAATTATGATATGCAATAAGGAGTTGTAATGTCTCAATATGGTGTATATACTATGAGCAATGAATACTTATTTTGACATGAAAACAAGCTAATTTAAAGACTGTTGGCACACAATGTCAGTTATTGGTCTATTCAATCCAAACGTATGTGCATCTTTAATCCATGTTTTGTGGTGTTTTACTGATGTTGTTTGGCATGCGACTACTCTCCCTCACCTCAAACCCCCTGTTGTCTTCATTGTACTGGACCACATCCATGAAGTTGCCAGCCAGCATTTCCAGGAAGTAGGCAGAGTCCATCTCTGTCTGAATCTGCAGTTTGGAACACAAGCTGGAGGGGAAGAGGAGGAAGACAGAAGAGAGGAAGCAGAGGAATAGGGAGGGAGAAGTGAAGTAGGAGGGGGAATTGGGGGACAGTGGGGGAGGGAAGGTGGGGAAGACCGATAGGAAAATGGGTGCAAAGTTAGACAAAAGCTTGTTTTGGCAGTGGTACAGTGCATCTAGTAATTTTTAATAATAATTTTCCTGTGTTCTCAGGAAATACGACCTCTGGTCATTTTAATAAATGTAGAAAACTAGCCACCAGCAAGTGCTTAGAGCTTCTTATGTATGATAACCAGCTACACAAAGCAGTAGCACTTCTTTAGAGGATGTGTTGAACATTGAATGTGGATAGATTGTGTTGACTTCTATTCAAAGAGTTACAACGTATCCCTCAGAATACAGAATAAACTTTATTAGCCATGCTAGTGGCGGGCTCTAGGGACAGCTATGTCTGTCAGTCAGTCCACCACTTTAGTCTAGACTAAAATATCTCAACAAATATTGGATGGATTGCCATAAACATTTGCACAGACAGTCATGGCCCCATAAGGATTAATCCTACAGACTTTGGTGATCCCCTGACTTATCCAGGAGCGCCAACATTTTTGTATTTTAGTGAAATGTCTTGACAACTATTGGATGGCTTGCATTGGACTTTGGTACAGACATACATGATTTCCAGACAATGGGAGGACGAATGAATAACTTAGTAGCATGACTGTAGATTTAACTCTTAGTTTTATCACAAGAAGTCAGTCTGAATAGCTGATTTTACTTCTTAAAAGGAACATTGATTATGTTAATACACATATGCCGATGAGGGTCATCTGTCAAATTTACAGTAATGAGGTGCAGTGTCCTGAAAGGACAGTGTTTGTTATACTTTCCTGAAGTGTGGGTGTGTAGATATACATACGTACACACGTCTGTGGAAAAAGACTGAGGTGGTAAAATTATAGCTTATTATAGCATGTTGACAGTGTGTGTGTGTGTGTGTGTGTGTGTGTGTGTGTGTGTGTGTGTGTGTGTGTGTGTGTGTGTGTGTGTGTGTGTGTGTGTGTGTGTGTGTGAAGATACTCCCGTTATGATGAAATTGTGACGCAAGTATTGTATCCTCTGAGGCATTGTGGTTTGGAAGCTGGACAAGCCTCCAAACCACCTTTGTGACCTTATTGTCTGCATGAGGACATGTCTGCACGATCCGCAAAAAGCTAAAATATAAAAGGATGTCCAATGTGGTCGGGGCATTGAAGTCAAGTAAAGGCTTTAGTGTGTCTCCATGACAGTATTATTTCAGGGAGACTAACCACACCATTATAATAGCCATTTAAGCCTGTTTATTTATCATGTTGACTGACCATACAGTCACTATAACAACGTAAAATAAGCAAATAAAAAAAAAAAACAACAACACCAGAGACAGCCATAATGACTGCAGATGTAGAACAAGCATGCTAAGAATTATGTCATGCTTGAAACTGAAAAAGAGAAAATGAAGAAAATAATGTAAAAAAGGGGCTGAGAAATAATGTGCCAATACAAATAAATGCACTGCACGTATTCAGAAACTGTGCCTTAAAACGAGCCGCCAGGTTTTGACGTCACAGCTATACTTTATATAGGTAGAAAGTGCCGCTACAGTGCTGTTAAAGTCATTCCCTGGATGCAATGACGGTGCAGCGATGCCAAGAGCGCAGATGCGGAAGACCCAGAAATGCTGACCAATCAGAGCAGGCTGCGCTAAAACGGAGCATTTCAGACAGAGGCTGAGAAAATTAATGTGTTTTTTGAACAGTAAAGCATGTAAACATGTTCTAGTAGAAACCCCCAAAAAAGCATGAACCTCAAAATGAGCATAATATGGGACCTCTTAGTAATGTTAACTATTTCCATTTGAATTGTATCCTTGTCAGGGTGTAAAAGCCTTTGAAACGACAATTAAAATATGTGACACTAAAGCTATCAATTGAAATCTTTGACCACAGTAATAATAATATGAATAATAAACACAATTAATAAATAACTGTGTATGATTAAAATATGTAGTTTGGTTTACAGGTTTGCCATAGACAACCAGTGCAGTGACCAATTCTAAAATAAACAGATGTAAATCAAGTGGCTCACACCCTTTCTTCCTCTCTGGAGCAGGTCCGACATTCCAGAGTCCCTGGCTCAGTCCAAAAAGGCTTGAGGGACGCTCATGAAGCTGTAACAGGACCTGACTTAAACCGGGAACCAAGACAACCCTTGCTGCTCTTTGAACCTCTCACATAGCTCCCGGTATCACTACAGTTCTTCAACTGACGCTATAACTGCTCACATCTAATAGTGCTGTGTCACACACAGCACTGCTCACTTGTCCGAACATTAGCATATTTAAATAAATAATTTAAGATTTTGGGAAGTTCTTTCTTGCCGAAAGTGAGATAAGACTATTGATAGTACTTTCAAGTCTGTATGGTGAATATGAAGCCACAGCCAGTTAACTTAGTTTAGCATAAAAACTGGAATCAGGGGGAAACAACTAGCCTGGCTCTTGGCTAAAATAGAGTGACAATGTATAACACACTCAAAATGCAATGGGTTTTGCCAATTTATGGGTGTGGTTTCCTTCTCAGTTACACAGATATCATGATGACTATCTTAGCATATATCATATAATGTATTGTAGAATAATTTTGTTAATTTGGAATTCCCACCTTCATCCTTTACCAGATAATCAAAGAGATGATGGAGGGTACATTTATGCAGTTCATTATTAGATATTTGACTTCCAGATCTTTTAGGATGACATACATCATCCAAGGCCTTGGTCTGCTCAAACTTTGCAATTCTTTGTAAATGACAGGATAGAGAAGGTATGGGTTACAGAAAGTTAGACACTGTACTTGAAGTCTTTGGTGATGTTGTCATAGGTCTTGGGGTCCTTCAGGCGCTCCACAAGGGTACTTGATGCCTTTTTTACCAACAGGGGGCACTCTGCGTTCTCTGAGGCCAGCGAACGCCACACAACCTCCAAGTACTCTGGCAAAACATAAAGACAGAGGGAGGGGTGGACACTTAAACCTTGGCTGCTATAAAAAAAAAAAAAAAAAAGACCACAATAATACACAATAACCCTGGTTAAACATACAGGACTATTTTGAGGCACTGCAAAAGCACCAATTCATCTTCAAAAGAATGTGTGATCCCAGTTCTAGTCAAGTGCTCGCAAAAGTATTTAAAAGGTTTTGGTGAGGTTTAAAGTGAAATGATGAGTCTCAACCAAAGTGAATTTTACAGTTTATGAAACAGCAGTCTCTCAAAAGAGAAATCTTGGAATAATTCCACCTGGAGTGAAAGCCAACCTCTTACTGGTAATAATGCTGGCTAACTGCAGTGCTGTTTTGGGAAATAATAACATTGGGTGGGGAAAAGATACCTGACGTCAGTAGTACACCACATTCACTATTCTCTGTGTTTTGTCTTGGATATTGTTCATAGTCAAAGAGAATGTGTGTGATAATGTCTTCAAGATAGCAGTGGCGTGTGGGTGGGACGGTACAGGTCCATGTTCAAAGCTACTCTGACCTGAATTCCCGCCTGCAGCCTTCCGGAGGAAAACAACGGGCTCAGCCAAACCCAACACAACCACAGATAAAAAGTGAAACCCTTCTCTTCTTTGATCTGTCTGGGACTCTTACTTCCAAGACAATGAATAAAACTGGAAAGTTGTAGTACATTTCAAATGAACGAAAAAAATTAACCCATTTTTACAGAGATGGACAGGAGCACATTGTAGGGATTGCAGGCAAAATCTATTTAAAAGAGGATGTTTTCTTTGTTCAGATAGAGTTTAGCATAAAACTGTGATTATCCAAAAAGGAATGGTATCCTTATGAGATAAGAAATATAGATACAGATAATGAACAAATATGTTTTGTGTGTGTGTGTGTGTGTGTGTGTGTGTGTGTGTGTGTGTGTGTGTGTGTGTGTGTGTGTGTGTGTGTGTGTGTGTGTGTGTGTGTGTGTGTGTTGTCATATCATGCAATGTCTATACCTGGGAAGTTAACAGTAGCATAAACAGGTGCACTTGTGGCCACAGAGGCATGGACCAGGTGAGGGTACTTCAGCCTAAACCAAGCAGCGAGAGAACCTGGGTACGACCCACCAAATGCCACCCACTTGCGGTTGGTCAGCCCTCGGGTCTCTGCCATCACAGTACGGAAGTGTGCCAGGTCAGCCAACGCCTGACGACTACTGAGGAAACGTAGGCTATCTGTACTGAGGTCACTAAATGGAGAAAAGAGGAAAGCTTAAATAGAATTGTAATTTTAGTAAGTATCTACAGTATATCCATCATTCAGCCTCTACAAGACTGCCCATAGGCAGGACTGACTTTTGAATGCAGGGTTGCCATCTAGTGGTACAACAGCTTAACCAGTATCAGCTGCTGTGCACACCAAACACATGAAGCTGGTTGCACAATGGATTTTTGTCCTTCTGTTTATCCCACAGTATTGTTGGACCAGAGTTACTGAAAGCTCTAAAACAGCTGTGAACACATGTTGAGGGTGATGGTAAAAGCATTTGGTAGGGTCACACTGTAAAGTGATACTTCCCCAATCCCCACTGGGAAACTATTTGTTCATTGTACAGTGGGTGGCAACACTACAGCATGACGAATCAAACTGCCAGGGTGAGGAAGTCTTAAAAGCAACCTTTCTGAAAGTATTGGATGAGCACAATTCATAACCACATTTATTAATAACACTTTTACTAATCTTTCTTTCATTGTACCAGATTGAAATTATCTGCTGGTTCTTCAAATATTTTACTTTTATAAATAATAAACAGCACCAACATAATTGGTTCAATGTCTCAAATGTCTTACATCATAGTAACTGCTTGTGGTTTGAGGGCTTGATCCCAGCCCAGCTGGTTGAAGGGCAGCAACGGTTTCTGTTGACTAAATATATGATACCAAACCAGTAAACCTGCTATTATATTTGATATATTATATTATATTATATTATATTATATAGGAAGTTCAAACCTATAGCTTTGTTTTTCTTTGACGCAGACCAAAGAAAGTTCACTTTGTTGCATTTTTTGTATTTGGCTTATTTTATCTCACATTGCATTATAAATCAGTGATGCTAAACAACTGTCCTATAGAATGAATGGTTTTGTGTTTATTGGACAATATCAGCAGACAAGTTAAAGAGGAGGAGTCAAACTAAATTGATTCCTGTCTTTAAAACAAAAAATTATGAATTTGGTTGTAATGCCACAATTGACCTTCTCTGGTGTCCACACATTAAGAAACCAGTCCAGACTTTTTACATTTACAACAATTGAGATGCAGTTTTCTTGGAAGAACAGAAAGGCTAGCATTTTTTGGCATCTTGATGCTGTATTTAGTGCACTCTGGCATTGTTGTCACCTGCCTTCCCATACAAACCAAAGACGTAAAAGCTAGAGAGTTTGAATAAACAGATCTAAAAAGGCTTGGAGTGAACACTCCTCCCCACATACAAAGTCAAGAATTTAATCAGCAAGGTCAAACATACATGGTCGGGTGACTCTTGCCATAAAAGCGATGTTCCAGCATCAAGCAAAGAGCTCCTACTTTCTTGGCATAGGTGAGCCAGGTGCCGTACTGCATCCAGGCTGGATTGGCTGGGCCCTCTCCACCTATCATCAGAAACACTGGACCACCCGGCTTGTAATAGGTTTCATTTACAAAGTACCTCTGAGGGAAAAAAAAGAAAAGAAAGTTTTTCAGAGTGGAAAAAGGTATTCAGTAGTTTGTCTGAAATCTTTAATTAGAATTTTGACAGATGAACAGGTGCACATTGATACACTTGTCTAACTGTATTGGAAGGGCTCATACACTGACCACATTTACGATGCTTTTATCCTAAACTAAGCCCATGGGAAAGCAATGACTAGCTTGATCTTGTTTCCAAAATATATTCCAACCCTTGTAAGGATACACATATACAACATATAAACAGACTTACTTGCTTCCACTCTCTGCTGTCTGCCCCATTGAAGTGATCCAGTTTCTGAGTGAACCACTGCTCCTCAGACACAGCCCTCTGGCTGGTATCCTGCACTTGATTAAACTTCCTGAACCCCTTATACCGTCCCTCTCCAACTACAAACAAAGAAAACAATAAAAATAAGGTTACGTTACACAGCAACGCACACCTTTCGAGAGCCATGTCCATTTAATTTAAACAGGGAAGCAGTCAGGGGCATGTGAGTTCCATGTAGTCATATGACCAGTTCTTCTGCTACTTTAAATGACTCGCAAAACATGGGAGATGAGCATTCCTATTTCCATGTACCACTTGCAGGCAGGACATTCTCATCATCATATGTGTTTATGTTTTTTTAAGTGAACGTGGTTGCTTTCTATTATTAATATGTATTCAATTGAAAGAGCTTAAAAATCGATCGATACATTTTTTACAACGAGTTGTAAAATGTGGCCCTAAATGTATCACCAAAAACTGGAATACGTAAATAGCAACAGTACTGTATTTTTTTTTTTTTGGGGATTTGAACGGAAAGAAACGGAATATGTATTTTATTTTAATCATAGATGTAACGTGAAGGTGTTACTCGAAATTCCCGTGTTTTGCAGTACTTGAAATACCCACATACAGCGATTTTAAATCCCCACCAGCAGGGGCGGTAAAGTGAAATCACAACACACTTTCTGTACTGAAGAAGAAGCGGTCCGCTCACATCAATCCTCCTCAGTTCCGTTTGGTAGCCGACAGTTCATAGAGCCGCAACTATGGAGGAGTCAAAAAATAAAGAGAATAAGCAGACCGAAAAGACCGATGAGAAGGAGAAGGGAAAGGAAAAGGGGCAGCAGTCCTCAGGGAAGGACAAGGAGAAGAAAGAGGAGCAAGAATTGGTAAGTTGGGGCGTGTTTTGCTCATTCAAATGTGTGCTAACTAACGTTACAGGAGCCAGAGGTATTATTTTGCCTTAGTCACTGCTGCTTTGACAACATGGTTGAGCAGGCCGAAGTCATTGCCACTTATTAGAAAACTGAGAGGTTATCAGTAACTATACAGTAATGTTTCATATAAAGCACCCTTACTTTGATTTGTTAGAATTTCACGGTCCGTGAAAGTCGTATAGCTCGATGAACTCGACCAGTTAGCTAACTTTAGCCTAGCCCAACTCAGCCGGTAAGCTAAAATTAGCTTGCTAGCGTTAGTTGTTATCGCTGCCGTCTGTACTGTCATCAGTGTTAGCTAGCATGTTCAACTAGCTAGCCAGGTTTAACATTGGTTAATGTACTGTATGACACATCAGCTAACGTGAAGTCGAATACAATCTTACACCACGTAATAACATTAAATCTGCATGTTATATGTTACAACCATAGACGGTCTGTTGTTAAAAAAAAAAATTCTTTATTGTAAAACAAGTGCAGTGACAAATAACAATAGACCTAGCTAGCTATATAACGGGGTTCAAGTGGTAACGTTAAACTATATCAATAAAAAAATAAAAAAAGATTCAGCCGTCCAGGCAATTAACGTTAAACCATTTACTCTACATCAAGAGTCTTTAAGGCGTTGGGGTTTGTAAAATATTGCATAGTTTGTCTTGTTGCTTTTCATTCAGAAAAACTGCATTCAAAACCCCAACAATATTTACTTTTGATAAACAACTGGCGTCCTACCTGTTTGCTCAATAATTACTACTAGTACTAGCTCTTATTCTTGCCAATAGAAAACCTCAGCCTCTATAATTGACGAATCACATTCTGGCTTTATGTCAAACAGGCATATTGCAAACAATGTTTATTGGATTATTCTGAATTTATTAATGAAAATAGGTTTATTCTGTTTTTAGATTTTTTTTTTTTTTTTTTTAGGCCTTCGATTCCTTGGAACACAAATTTATTTATTAATAACTGTTACACTGATTTGTCAGTGTAACATTAGCTTGTAGTCCTCTTTATCAGTTAGCCAGTGGTAAGTGTCACTGGTAAGATTATTTTGTTCCGGTTAGTGGAAGGCCATGTGCAATTTAGTGAAAACATGGGAATTTGTTGCTGTCTTCTTCATGCATTGTGTAACATTCTGACATCATGCAACTACAAGGTCACAACGTTACCAAGTTCATTTTTCATCATTATTTGTCCCTATGGGTTTAACAGCAAATATTCAAAACATTATAACGTGCTATACTGCTAGGCAGCAACAGCATAATTCAGGTAGTTGGCAGTGCTCCGCACAGAGCCGCTGCAAAATAATTGTGCGAGAGAAAACTCAGATTGGACAGATAGTCTAGCTGGCTGTCTCAATTTACCCTCGAGAGATCTAAGGAGCAGTCAAATAATAGTCCTCATTAATCCACCGAATTCCAATACAAAGAAAGCAGAAGGAAATGGAAAATGCATGCATCCAGCGGAATTTCCTGCAGCACCGGAAGTGTAACCTCAAGGATATATATACTATTATATTATCAACTAAAATCTAAGGCCACCCCTCTCCAACTTGAGGCCAAAGGCAGCAGTGGCAAATAAGTCTGTATTTTTTTTTTTTTTATGATTTTGATTAATAACAGATAATGTTATTCTCTTCACTACTTTTCAGTCAGAGGAAGACAAACAGTTACAAGAGGACCTGGAGATGATGGTGGAGAGATTGAGTGTAAGTATTATTATTTATTTTTTTACAACTCTTGTGTGTCAGGGTGTAAAAGCCCTTACAAGGCAAAAACCTCACATTTTCTTTACATTGGCAGGAGAAGAACACAGAGCTGTACCGTCCAGCATTGGAAGAGCTGCGCAGACTAATCCGCTCCTCAACCACCTCCATGACCTCAGTACCCAAGCCCCTCAAATTCCTGCGCCCACACTATGGCAAGCTCAAAGAGATCTATGAGGGCATGGCTCCTGGAGAGAACAAGGTAAGGCTCTACTGTGATGCCGGAAAATTTATAAATTCATGCTTTTTTGGACAACTTTTCAGTGGAATCGCCATATGAAAAAGAGTGTACAATTCTTTTGAGCACGAAGAATGCACAGTAATATGTATGGCAAATCTGACGCCAAAGTAGTTTAAAACAAATATATAGTTTAAAGGCTAATGCAGATATATGAAGTGACGCTATAAATGGCTGAAATTTTTCTGGCATTCCATATTTGATGGATTTTAATCTTTGAATTCTTTTCTCAATTTATCGATTACTTGTTTGGTCTGTAAAACTACAACTGTAAAAATAGACATTATCATTTCCCCTGAGCCTAAAGTGATGGCTTCTAATGCATTTCCTTTGTCCAACAGTCCAAAACAAAAAATATATATTCAGTATATTACAATGTGAGACTAAGAAGCTAAAAATCCTCACATTTGAGAAGCTGGAGCCATCAAATGTTTTGGCATTCTTGACCTAAACGATTAATTGAGGATCAAAATAGTTGCCCATTAATGTTCTGACGATCACATATCAGTTCATTGACTAATCGTTGCAGTCTTGCCTAAAGACCTTAAGTTAAAACTGTAGATGGTGTTTGTGTTGGCAGCGTTTCTGTGCGGATGTGGTGTCAGTGCTGGCCATGACCATGAGCGGTGAGAGGGAGTGTCTGAAGTACCGTCTGCTAGGCTCCCAGGAAGAGCTGGCCTCCTGGGGACATGAATATGTCAGGTAAGACAAGACATGGCATCATCAGCCAATGCATGTAATGCTCTTGTGGTTATTGGAGAAGCTGCATTGTAAACGGAGGAAATACAGAGATTCTTCGATGATGGTTGTTTCTCATGAGGTTTGGTTCAATGTCAAATCGGTAGAAAAACAAGAAAAATGGGTGCTGTTGATTGCTATCAAATTATTCAGTCCTATTTTTTTTTTTAACAAAATGACCTTGTTCAATTTATCAATCATAATGATAGTTAATACCCATCAAGCTTGGAATATGGACAAAAAACAGTGTTTCTGTAGCCTGAGTAAACCCTGACGAACTTCTGGCAAATTTGAGATTGCTCTGCAAGTCAGTCTGGCAAAGAGCCCATTCAAACCCATTTCCAATGTCCCCAAAATCGAGGCACCAATCACAACCGCTGAGGCGGGCTTTACGCAACGACGATAGAGCAGCTGTTTGTTTACATTCAACATGACGGCTACCGAATCGCAGCGTCACCCGGATCGTTGATCTGATTGGTTGGACTCTCCAATGCGCCCAGAGGCATTTGAGCGGCGTCCGTTGGTGACGCCCCTTTGGAAATGAACCTTTCCCAGACCCACTCTGTTTGAACTGAGAACGGTCTGGTGTCAACCAGGCTAGTGTTTCAGCTTTTCATAAAGAAAAATGAAAGAAGCTTATGAGAAAACTAGGGGTACAGAAGAGCTTAGGCTCTATTAAGCATCCTATTAATCATGTCGTGACAAATTGTATTGTTTGGAAAAAGAGACTGATGCCATTTTCTCCACCGACTATCAGTGTTGCCATGATGTGTGTGGAGTATGGGATAACAGTCACTCTGTGAATAAGGAAATTATGAACTGCATGGCTGATGTTGGAGAAAGCATTTATACAAGAACTGGGCAGATGTATTGAAAACAGGAAATCTTAATGTCTTTGGTCACCTTCTTCTGTGTCTGCTAATTGCTTCATTCACAAAAAAAAAATACACTTCCTCTCTGTCGGTTGTCTTCCAGGCACCTGGCTGGTGAGGTAGCTAAAGAGTGGCAGGAGGTGGAGGAAAATGACAAGACACAGCAAGAGACGCTGCTGAAACTAGTGAAGGAGATTGTGCCCTACAACATGGCCCACAATGCTGAACATGAGGCGTGTGACCTGCTGATGGAGATAGAGAGGCTGGACATGCTGGAGGACTACATTGATGAAAATGCCTACGGAAAAGTCTGCCTGTACCTCACTAGGTATGTTCAGGTTTCACACTTTGCTTAGAAAACACAAACCCTGTTTATAAGCATGTAGTATACGTTTCAAAAATAGGACTGGTTGACTTTTGATATATGCCCATTTCATCTCCTAACTGTCTGCATCCCTCCTCCAGCTGTGTGAGTTACGTTCCTGAGCCAGAAAACTCGGCGCTGCTGAGATGTGCCCTGAACATCTTCAGGAAGTTCAACCGTTACCCAGAGGCCCTGCGCCTGGCCCTGATGCTCAACGATGTGGAGCTAGTAGAAAACATCTTCACATCCTGCAAAGACATGTAAGCACCATCAAAGCACTATTCCTAGAGCACTAAAGATGGTCATGGGAATGATAAAATGTATTAACCTAGCAAGGTGGATGAGCACAGCAATGTGTAAAGGATCAGTTCCAAATTCTTCAAATGTGTCTTTTTGTTTTTGACCCTGTACTATTTTTGTTACAGTTAGGTTGACCCTTCTCATATGTGCTTTCCTTGTAATGTAAAGCCCACTGTGTCATAGTGCGTGGTGTATGAAAAACAACCTCCTATTTACCATGCAGAGTTATCCAGAAGCAGATGGCCTTCATGCTGGGTCGCCATGGCATGTTCCTGGAGCTCAATGAGGACGTAGAAGACTACGAGGACTTAACAGAAATCATGTCCAACGTGCAGCTCAACAGCAACTTCCTGGCCCTGGCCAGAGAGGTAAGACAACGGAGGAGGGAAGAAAAAATAAATGTAATTTGAGATATAGAAAAACAGGGAGGCTAAACTTCTAAAAGGATACTTTGACAGTTTTTAACCAGCTTTGTATCATAACAATGTTGGTAGTTTGTGTAAAGTATGGTAAACTTCCCTCCATCTTGCCAGCGCCTAGATCTTCGTGCACAACTCCCCGCATTTTGTGTCATCCGCTGGCTCGAGGGCTGTTGCTCCAACTACAGATTGCACTTCCGCATATAGACAAACTCAGATTAAACTGTAAAACTAGACAGCGCCGAACAAATATGAACTAAGGTTTTGTTACTGCATTGTCTATTTCTCGTCTACAATGTTTTTAGAGCCATATTTTTAGCTTACTGTTGAACTGTAATACAAGATTGTTTGTTACCAGCTGGACACCATATTGCTTTCTGTGATGTGCTCGCGTCACACATCGTAATAATCCTGAATAATGGTTCATAAATGTAGGATTATAACCTAAACTCAACGTCATGATTACTCAACACATTTTACCTTTTTATTAATAACACGCTCATCTTGTCGTCCCCAGCTGGACATCATGGAACCCAAAGTCCCAGATGACATCTACAAAACACACCTGGAAAACAACAGTGAGTCCATATCTTTAGGTTTTCTGTGTGTGTGTTCAGTTAGGTACAGTATTGGTGACAGACTATTTTACTTTATCTCAGGGCATGAGATAAAGTAAAATAAGGTTGCTGCTGTGTTTGTGATTTACTGGCCACTGTGCCAAATAAACTCAATGGTTTTTGTGTATTGGTTCATTGATTGGCGTTTTGCATGACCTTTTGTGCCGTATGTGACAGGGTTTGGAGGCAGTGGCTCACAGGTTGACTCCGCTCGTATGAACTTGGCCTCTTCCTTCGTGAACGGCTTTGTCAACGCAGCCTTCGGACAGGACAAGCTGCTCACAGACGACGGCAACAAATGGTTGTACAAGAACAAGGACCACGGTAAATGAAAACACGCACCCACACAAATATTTTGAGATTTCTGTATTTCAATGGGTTTCATTTGATTGTTTGGTGACTAAAGATGATATAAATGTCCTCAGGTATGTTGAGTGCTGCAGCCTCCCTTGGTATGATCCTGCTGTGGGACGTGGATGGCGGTCTGACCCAGATAGACAAATATCTCTATTCCTCTGAGGACTACATCAAGGTAAACATGGGAAACTTTTCTGTAATAGTTTCTTTATATTACTTTCTAATATTGATGTGGTGGTCATATCACAACCTTTTCAGGATGAGGTATTACAAATGTCATTGCCCCATCTTTAACTTTTTGCACAGCTTTTTTTCTTCTTATCTTGGTACTTACTCTACATCAGTCTTATGATACTCTACATGCCATCAGTTCAAGAAAGGCACTACCACAAATAAATTAAAAATTGGATTGACTAGATTGTAACTCTGTCAAGATTGCTTCCTTTACAGAGTTTTGAATTTGACCTTCTGAACATATATTATCTACTAACTATTCTCTTTCTTAAGCTTACTCCCCAGGAGGAAAAGCGATGAAAAGCAAGCATTTAAAGTGTCTTTCTTGTTCTTCTTTCACCTGCGTCGTCTCTCTTTGTAGTCTGGTGCCCTCCTGGCCTGTGGCATTGTCAACTCAGGTGTGAGGAATGAATGTGACCCGGCACTCGCCCTGCTCTCTGACTATGTCCTCCACAACAGCAACGTCATGAGGATAGGAGCCATCTTTGGGTGAGGAGACTGTTCACATGTAGAAAGTTAAACATTAAAGCATATGTACATGGACATTTTCCAAATTATACAAGGAAAATGTATTCAGGGTTAGAGCTGGGCGATTTATTTCCCTAAAAAATCTTTTTTTATTATTATTTATAAAAAAACTCGATTTTCGATTCGTTTTTTCCCCCACCTTCCATTTAAAACAAAATAACTGCGAACTGTAAATATATTTTAAAAATATATATTTATTGTATTTAATTAAAGTGCATCAACATAAACAAAATTGCAAAGGAAAACCTTTTCTCTAACTGAAAAGTCACTGTGCAGTGTGCAACAAAGATTGTTAAACATCCAAATTATTTATACTGTATAATGAACCGTAAGACACATGTAAGGCTGCATGGTTCGGCTCGACCACAGGTCAGTAGTGGCAGCGTAAAAGTCAATTCCCTTCAACTCGCTTATTATCTTTTGCCGAGTGTTGTTATACAGCTGAGGAAGAGCAACGTCAGAGAAATACTTGCGGCTAGGTACTGTATATCGAGCGTCCAAAACTTTCAGCATGTTGTTAAACCCTCTCTTCTCAACAGAGTAAACTGGCAGCATATCCGTAGCTATGTAGAGGGTAACTGCCTGACTACTACTGAAGAGGGGGAGAAAAAAATCAAAAAATAGATTTTTTGAAAATATGAATCTATTTGACCTACCAACTCGATTTTTAAATCAAATCGATATTTTTCCCAGCCCTATTCAGGGTATTGGGGTACAGTGCTGTTTATGGCTTGTTAAGTTTTCTCTACTTATCTCTACCTATCTCTTTTGTGTGTTTCTTGTACTGCTGTTAACACTTGAATCTGGAAGATTGTAAAGTGTCTTATGATCTATCTTATGATGCCACATCATGGCTGTGTGTCTTGATCCTTGTCTTCTTGGTTTCAGGCTGGGCCTGGCCTATGCTGGCTCCAACAGAGAAGACGTCCTTTCTCTGCTTCTCCCTGTCATGGGAGACTCCAAATCCAGCATGGAGGTATGGATGTGTGATTTGTGTAAGGGATCTTCTCACTCCACATATGTTTAGCAGTTTAGCAACGTGTGTGTGTGTGTGTGTGTGTGTGTGTGTGTGTGTGTGTGTGTGTGTGTGTGTGTGTGTGTGTGTGTGTGTGTGTGTGTGTGTGTGTGTGTGTGTGTGTGTGTGTGTGTGTGTGTGTGTGTGTGTGTGTGTGTGTGTGTGTGTGTGTGTGTAATCTCTAGGTGGTTGGAGTGACGGCGCTGGCATGTGGTATGATCGCAGTAGGCTCTTGTAACGGTGATGTGACCTCCACCATCGTCCAGACCATCATGGAGAAGAGCGAACTGGAGCTGAAGGACACATATGCCCGCTGGTTGCCTTTAGGCCTGGGACTCAACCACCTGGGTAAGCATGGACAGGCTTCAGAATGACTAACTGCAAGAATAACTAGACATAGTTCAAAACAGTGTGACAGAGAGTTGCAGCGGCAAAGCATTCTAAGCAGAACAAAACTAAGCGATATGTGATGTGTGACCGCTTCTTCTAAACCTTTGTGTAGGCCATGATCTATTAAAGAGGCCAATTCCATTATCGCTGTATATTTTCTTCCCTTCCCTTTTTAATGTAGCTGCTGTAAGTATTCTGTTTGTGTTACTCACTTTCCATAGGTAAAGGAGAGGCGATTGAGACGACCCTGGCAGCTCTACAGGTTGTACCCGAACCTTTCCGCAGCTTTGCCAACACGCTAGTGGATATCTGTGCATATGCAGGTCAGTCTCATAGTCCTGGGTTCCAGCCAATCCAAAGCGGTTTTGTTTGCACGCGTGCAGATATCCATCACTCAATCTTTGCATTCATTCACTTCTGTATAAGCCAACCATATGTGGATCTACATATAGTGCACTGTCTGCGGATAATCATCATTGAATCTTCACAACTCGTATCATTTGCATCCATCTCAGGTTCTGGTAATGTGCTGAAGGTGCAGCAGCTTCTCCATATCTGCAGTGAGCACTACGAAGCCAAGGAGAAGGAAAAAGAAGAGGACAAGGACAAGAAGGATAAGAAGGACAAAGATAAGAAGGAGACTGCTGCTGACATGGGCTCCCACCAGGTAAGGACTAACTTATTACTGTGATTATCCTCAATCATCAATGTTTTGCCAAATCTCTATTTATTAGTTCTTATCAGCTATGTTATGGATGATTGTGAGGTCTTGTTTGAATTGTTTGTTTTCCTCTCAGGGTGTAGCTGTTCTTGGTATTGCCCTTATTGCCATGGGGGAGGAGATTGGGTCTGAAATGGCACTGCGAACATTTGGACATCTGGTCAGTAGCACTGCTCACTGTCGATTTGCTATTCTTTTTTATTTTCCTTTACCTTTTAGTGAATACGTTATTGTTCCCCCATCTCGCCACCTCTCATTTCTTATTCTTTTGATCTTTCTGTCCGCTGAGTCTGTTTTTAAAAAGAGACCTTTTCATCTGGTTGTCTTGACTTAACTGTACTTTCATATTTTCAGACTTCACAATCTGCCGCTTTTTCCCGTTGTTTTGATCCCCATTACATCATCAGCACTTTTGATCCTGGTTCATATATTTTCTCTTTTCTCTATACTCTGTTATGGTCTGTCATTTTTTACTCTGTTCTAACTTATCCTGATGTCCTAACTGAATCGGACTAAGATCATACCATGATGACTTCCTATTGTTATAGGTCAACTATGTATATTGCAAAGTGACTGCTTAAGTAGGCAATTAAAATAATTAAAACCAAATATTTGTTCCTTACTCTGTCGTATTGTCTCTGCATTCATATCATCAGCTGCGTTATGGTGAGCCCACCCTGAGGCGAGCGGTGCCCCTAGCCCTGGCTCTCATTTCCGTGTCCAACCCTCGTTTGAACATCTTGGACACCCTCAGCAAGTTTTCCCACGATGCCGACCCCGAGGTGTCCCACAACTCCATCTTCGCCATGGGCATGGTGGGCAGCGGTAAGTCGGGTTCTAGGCATTACATAGAATAATGTTAACTGTGTGTTTTAATAGCTGCGACAATACTAAACACCTGCAATTTTTGTCTTTAGGGCTTTGATGCACAGTAGCCTATTTTCAACCAGGAATGAATAGCTAATGTAATAGTAACAGTACCAATATTGGTATCATGACTTGCATATATGTTTTGCTGTATTAAATAAAATTGACAAAACTAAGAAATGTGATGGAAACATTTTAAATATCAAATTAAATGCAATAAATTAAGCTTATACTATTTTTAATAACAAATAAGTACCCACTCACCAAAAACCTTAAAAACAAAGGGGTAAAAAAAAAAAAACTTATTTGGAGTACAAACAATAAGATGCTGTTACAGATCCCACTGACGTTTTTCACTAGAAATATTGAATATAATGCATTGAATACTTGAAGGTCTATTGTCATTTTGGATAAGGCACAATGCCGCCACCTCTTAGAGTGCCTCTAGTGTTGACTTCCTCAACATATTTAGCAGGCTCTTCATTTTTTCCATTTCCTCAGGCACAAATAACGCCCGTCTGGCTGCCATGCTACGGCAGCTGGCACAGTATCACGCCAAAGACCCTAACAATCTCTTCATGGTTCGACTGGCTCAGGTGGGTGGTAACACAAAAGGCACTCTGTGCCAGACACAAGTGATCTTTGTGGGACGAGTGTTTGTACAAGTGACTATTGACTGCTGTTTGTGCCTCCACAGGGTCTGACTCACCTGGGCAAAGGCACACTGACACTCTGTCCCTACCATAGCGACAGGCAGCTGATGAGTCAGGTTGCCGTGGCTGGACTGCTCACCGTGCTGGTTTCCTTCCTTGACGTCAAGAACAGTTAGTGTATTCTCCTCCTGCTGCTTTTGCCTCAACTTTCTGCTTCCACACATGCTTATCATTGTCCTTTTCTGTTTTAGAATTTGAAGATTGTATCCCATCAGTGATTCCCCTGTGTTAACATTCCCCTTGGTGTTCACTGTGTGCATTACAGTAATCCTGGGGAAATCTCACTACATTCTCTACGGCCTGGTTGCTGCCATGCAGCCACGTATGCTGGTCACCTTCGATGAGGAGCTACGACCACTACCTGTGTCTGTCAGAGTTGGACAGGTGAAGCCTAGGAAAATTAACTTCTGTAGAAATTTTCCAATTCAAACTTTATTGACTTAGTTTGACATTTTGGGACATATCCTTATTTGCTATCTTGCTAAGAATGAGATGAGAATAGAGATACCAGTCTCAAGTCTGGCTGTTAAATGTGAAGCTGGAGCCAGCAGCCAGTTAGCTAACATTCTCCTGGCTGTAGCTTCGTATTTAACAGATAAATAAGCGTATCAGTCTTATCTAATTCGCCAGAGGGAACTGAATAAGCGCATTTGCCAAAATGTAGAACTATTCTTCTAAGTGAGGATGTTGAAGTGGAGACAAAATCCAACACTAGACCTATTCAGCCAAAATAAATATTTTATTTAGAAATGATAGAGAAGTTATGGAATTTTATCAGCAACCAAAATCCCAAGAATTCTGGTCGGAAGGTTTAAGGAGAAAAGGCTGTTTTAACATGAGTCTGTTTGTATGATTTGTCTACAGGCTGTGGATGTCGTGGGCCAGGCAGGCAAGCCAAAGGCCATCACAGGTTTCCAGACTCACACCACACCAGTGTTGCTGGCTCATGGAGAGAGGGCTGAGCTAGCAACAGAGGAGTACCTACCGGTCACCCCCATTCTGGAGGGCTTTGTTATCCTCCGCAAGAACCCCAACTATGAAACCTAGACCCTCATTCTCACTGACCTCTCCCTCTGTTTGTAAGGGTAGGCCTACATGGCTCTTGTCAGTTGTTATATTTAGTTTACTGCATGACTGGAAAGAGCAAGGCAGGTCTATCCTTCTTCCTTGCTGTGTCTTCTCACTGTTGTCTGTGGCCCAGCTCCAGCAGTCATAAAAAATGGATGGTTGGGGTCTGGTTAATTGGACTGGGATGACACAGGGGGAGGGGTGAAACTGGGACCTCATCCACTCTACATTGATGGTTTCCTAATTGCCCTAATTTTGTTCCACCTCTCCCATGTGTACTGTTTGACTGACCTGGGGCCAGTTCAAAGTAGGAACTGTTCACCACTCTCCTGTATATGTCATCAGTTAATGAATAACAGCTGCCCAGTACACATCAATGCTTCAAATGTTTTTCTTTTCCCCACTACTTACATCCTCAGTCATCTTTTGTAATTAGAGCATTTAAAAGTATGTACGTTTTTGCTTCTGTTTTTATTTTTATTCTTTTTGGTTTTGTTACAGTACTGTAAAAGGTTGAATCAAAAATAAAACTGAGATCCACATGTTGGAAATGTGATGGTTGTGTGTTTAATTAGGTGAAAAATGTCATACCTGGCTTTTTATAATTTATTTAAACTCGCAGAGTGCGGTCAATCAAATTAAGCAGCCTGCAGGTTCTACACAGGGAGAAGCCGTTTAGTCATTATCAGCGCCACCTAGGGCTATGAAGTCGTATTTACTATGTATGTATACATTTTCTACATACAAATATAAACCCCTATTCATAGAGGAAAGTAATTGCAGCAGTGGTTTAGAATTGCAGATTTAAATCAATGTCACCTATAAGGAACAAAAGTGATAGCTTTGTGTTTCTGTGATTTCTGCTACATACAAAAAATAGTAAGATGGTAACCACTAACTTCCAGTGGATTTGAATACTAAAACAACTGCAATTAGGCTTGATATGTTTTTTAAATATGTGTTTCTCTTTCTAAACCTCTAAGCAACAGGTATAACACTTTGGCCTCTGCATCTCTCTTCTGGGCCTGCTTTAAAGCGTATGACAATACACACAGTATCCTTGGTCTTTCATGTTGCTGAGTTCAGTTTATCCTGAAAGACATTTGCAAAATTGTTATAAGGGTTTTGTTTTTGAAGATGTATTGTTGACACAATTGCATGGTTGTTTTATGAGGCAATTTAAATCCTATATCCTGATATCCTACACTGGCTGTGCTAACCATTTCATTTACAGACTTGTCCCATGAACAATGCCTGAGAAGTATTTTTGCTTTAGTCCAGATTTATCCCATGAAAATATTTTCAAATCAATTCTCTAACTGCTCTTTGTAAAGCAATTATTTAGCTTATAATAATGGAACCCATTTATAACCTAATTATAATTTAACAATAGTCCTCTAATGCATGTTGAAAAAAATGTAGAAATAATTTAAGTGAAATTAAACACTTCTTATTTTTATCTGCGGGAAAAACTGGAATTTGACTCTATTTTAAGAAAAAAGTCTTGGGTACCATTAAAATATCAAAACGCCTCAAATCAGGTTATTCACATGCAAACACAATAAAGATAACATGGACGACAAAAGATATGGACATCTTTACAGCTGAGAACATGATTACTGGGAAAGTTTATTTTTCTTTACATTTCTTCTTGTTAATGTAGAATTTTCCTAATAAACGTTATAATAAGAAACTTTCTCAAAATAATGCAGTTTTCCCCCCAAAATGTAATTAAGTCATTATCGTGAGATAAGTCATTATTTTGAGATAGTTTCTCATATTAAGATTCTAATTCATTATTTTTGAAATACGAACTCATTATTTTAAGATACAAATACATTATGAGATACTAAGTCATTTTCTTTTTAGACACTATCATTATTTTGAGATACAAGCTCATTAATTTGAGATACTATCATTATTGTGAGATAATACATCATTATTTTTGAGATACCAGCTCATTATTTGGAGATACTAACTCATTATTTTGAGATACTAGGAGCTAGCTAACTCATTATTTCGAGATGCTAAATCGTCATTATTTTAAGATACTAACTAATAGTAATAACTTAACTTAGCGGAATTGGGTTTCCATATATGTAACTTCCTATACTGTCTATGGTAAGTAGTCTATGGTATAGTTTCCTACTGGGAAAGTTTCACGTGATGGGATTTTGCCGGAATTACCTAGCTACCGGCTTCCGGAAAGGTTTTCCGTCCGTCCGGCTCTGCGGACTCAAGGAGAGAAAGGTAACGCCACAGTCCTGAGCTAAATTGATTATTAAAATGCTCAAATTTTCAGATAGGTGTCAAGTCGCTATTTTATAGAGGCTATGAAAGGACAGTCAAATCTACGTTTTGCCTTTTAGTGTGGAGATTTACCTAGCTGTGGTGACTTTCTTCAGTGGTTTCTGCTGACTGGTGGTCTGCTGTGTTTTCAGGGATTAGCTAGCTAGCTAGCTAGCTAGCTAGCTGGTTTCTAGCATTCAATGCTAACGCGACGTGGGTGTTCTTTCTTCACTTTAGCTAACGTAAGTCCAGCTAGCAAGCTAACACTACGATAGACAGCCAAGATGAGTCCTTACTCGTGGGAAGTTAAGAGATATTTTATATTGTGTGTGTAATGTATTCTATTTGATAAGCGACACATAGACTGTCGCATCACAATGTTGTTGTTTTCGCCGGTCAACGTAATTTCTGCTGCTAGCTATCCAACATTTTGCTAGCTAGCCAGACTGTGGCTTTATAGGTAGCAGTAGGTTAAATCACTCTATTTGTGTCGAAGCCGTGTTTTGCCCTGGTACCAGCCTCCTAGCAGAAAGGGATGGGGGTTGTGTAACGTTACTCAAATTTGCCAGCTTGGTTGCATGACAGTTGTGATTGTAAATAACATGCACACTGATAACTTGATACCTGAAACCATATGAAGGCGATGCAACGTTGATGCCAGCAATCTGAAACCATTTCTGTCAGGCAGTAAAGTAATACAGTTGGTTAAAATATCTGGTTGTACCTGTTCATGCAGCATGGTTTCTGTTTGTGTCAAACAATCGTTACTCCTCTCGTTCTCAGACATTCAAATTATGTATGTATTGTCAAATATTAAGGGACAGTTCTAACACGCATAAAGTTAATCATAATCAGAATGAGATTTATTGCCAAAGTATTTTTCACTTGCATGGGATTTCCCTTGGTGTGTTTGGTGCATACATAAACATGATAATAGAATAAACAATAGAGCAAAGTACTGCAACAGCTAAGAACATACATTTAGAAAATATTAAAATAAATATATGTAAGAGACACTGCAACAAATATGTACAATAAAACTGTTTTAAGGCTGACCGGTTTTGTGCAGGGTGTGTAAAATATCAATCTGGATGTGTAAAAGTTAACAGTATATATACATGTATAAAGGAATTATAAAACGCTGTTGGTCGAGTTCAAGTTAGAGAGGGTTGTAGACTGATTTGACAGGATAGTTGTTTTGAACCTTGAAGCCTGTGTGACACATTCATTAGGGCCTTGGTGAGTTGGTTGACAGGTTCGCTGTGCCTTCAGGTTAGACGTTGTAATAGAAGTTATGCTACATGGGAACTTGGTAAATGTGGGATTTCCGATCAGCATCCCCTGTAATGCATCGATGTAAACGAAGGCTGTCCCGGCGGTGATGTTAAACTGGGCGAGATGAAGCAGAGGCGTCTGACTCATTCAGGATAGTGGCTAGTTACAGTAACGTTACCGATTGTCACGACACCGCTATTGCTGGAATGTACAAGCTACTAACCGGTAGCCACCTCGTTAGCTTGACAATTATCTAGGTTAGTATTCCCATTCATTGACACGTCCGCCGTCCGGTCTGTCTTCATTGTTGACTCCTTAAAACGGCGTTTGTTTAGTATGGTATGGATTATGATTTACATTAGTATGGTTAGGTGGCAGTTGTCATAGCCGATAGCGGCTGAGGCGTGGCTGGCATGAAGCCGGCTGCTGGGGTGTGCATCGCGCCAATAGCAGGAGAAACCACGTGGTAAATCCAGATTGGGCCTAGGAAAGTTAGCAACATGGCTAACGGCACAACATACAGCAGCACGACTACGCAACCATAGTTGTATGTGTTTTGGCGTGACCGAGCGTTTGAGAGGTGCGTGTTTATTACGACCCCGTGTAAATAACTGCCTTGTCGCCCGTTGTGTGTATGTGTGAGTAGACAGGCAGACACGCCCCTGTGGCATAGCAGAAGTGTCCCACAGTTTTAGCAGACGAAACACCGGCGTTTTACCAATGAATAGTTAGCGTGGTATGAGCGTCGCAGTTGTCTTCTGACACTATGTCAAAGTGTTGTTTTAGAGGACGACATGTTTAAGCTGTTTGTCGATCACTTCACCCTGCTTGCTGCGGCAGGCATGAGGCTGATGTTGAGGGCTGCAGACATGTGCCAGACCTTAGCCGAGAATGTGGGTCCAAAATGGATGCAGTTTTCTATGCATGGTAACGGGCACCATAAAGCTAATCGAGGCAGATGTTTATCCCAAGTCTTCGTCTATCTACAAACATGTATCATTGTTTATCATTCATCAGCCCCAATATTATGCAATGATCTCAGACATGCTTTATTCCGAGTGAATGAATGAATGAAACTAATGGCAGAAGTTCAATCACATGACAAATGCATGTTTGTCAGAGCCAGGCTGGGCTGTCACAGTTAGCCTGACATAAGGACACTACTGAGCTTCCTGTTTGGAATCTTGTAAACCTAGAGTCTGGGCATGTGTGGATTTTGACAGAATGTTAAGGTACAGGACTGTCATATACTGTATTAAATTAAATTGAGGAATTGTTTTGTGTATGTGCATTATAAGTAGTCCTTATAAGTAACCATGTACAATGTATGGCATTTGCAAAGTATCTTGAAGTCTGTGGCAGACCACCAACTCATGAAGCCACTGACTTGTGTATTCTTTTCACTGAATTCACCAGGCAGTAAAGTTTGCTCAGTTCTCATAGTATTGGGAAAAGGCAATTTCAGTAAGCAGTTAATTAGCCAGTGAGTCTAGACCACTGTCTGCACATGACAGTGGAAAACTCACAGTGGCTACACACTCTATAGGTGACATGGCAGCCAACTTCTTCAGCAAACTTAGCCCTAGCAAATGTTCTCCCTTTCCTCCTTAGCAGGTCAGGGGAGTGCATGCAGAGGCTTATGCATCAGTTGAAGGAGCATGTTTCACCAGCAGTGTTGCTGGTGGCTGGATCTCCACAGTGCTGCAAATCAGACCAGCTCAATTGACTAGACTGTGTGTGTGATTAGCGGGTGGAATAAGGTGTGGGTGCCTTGCATTAGCTTACACTCCCATAAAACACAGATTCCTGCAGAAATGGGGGCCACCCCTCTTTGCTAGTTCTGTAGTGCTGGGACACTGTTTTCACAATTTGTATTGGCTACTCATTTGGATAAATTCTGCAGACTAACCATTGTGGTGTTGACAGTGTGCGTCACTGGCCCAGTAGTTAAAGGTAAAGCATTCCCCCAAACACCTCAAGGTTTTTAATTTGCGAGACAGTGTAGGTTGTTAGTCTGAGGCCCTCTTTTAGCCCTGAGATTGTTTACTCAGCACTTCATCGCTCAGCTAGCCCTGCTCATTCTGACAATCTTTCTGTCTGTGGATGAGCCTTTAAAATGTTGCCTGACACCCCTTTACAGTGTACTCTTTCCTAACCCTTATATTTCTGCCGTTCTCCAAGCCCCAAGGCTCTATTATTTAGGGGATGAGCTTACCATCAATGTCCGTCAATCAGTGTTTTTCTTAGGCTGGGATTTCATCTGGCTATATGAAAACCCTCGCCATCTTTTTGTCTTCTTCTGTTTGTGTGTTGACATCAGTCATTGTAACCATGGTGATTACAACCACTTCTGCAGTGTGATTTCCTCTTCTTTGAAAAAAGAAAAAAACACCTAGACTCATCATGACTCAGGCTTTTTACACTGCTTGTGTGTGTGAGTGTGTGTGTGTGTGTGTGTGTGTGCGTGTGTGTGTGTCTGTCAGGGAAAATAGGTGAATGTGTGTCACAGTGACGGATAATGTAGGCTTCGGCTATAAATACCAAGTCTGTCACCATTGCAAGGACCATATAACGTAAAGATTATCACACTAGAATCCTGAAATTACCCTTCGGTCAGTGAAAAAAATTGTCTGCATAGTTTTAGTTTCATGTAGGCCTAGGCTTTGTTTCTTGAATTGATCCAATACATTGGATTGGTATCATTGCAAGTGGTGGCCTTATTAAATGGATCTTATATCAACCGGACATGCCCAACATTGTGCCAAACACAGTTTCTTAATCACTATTATAAACTTGTAACATTGCACGTTTATAAACCTGCTGCAAACCTACAATATAATTCAAATTTGCACAATTCTAAAAACGGTGTTGATGTAATGGTCTCCACTTTAGGTAACAGCTATACTTGTATCATGAAACCCTTCAACTATTTGTTATATGCTCTTCTCAATGTTGTGTCAGCCTTTACGCTGCCGTCTGTTTGGTACATAGTAACTTCTTTGGTTGAAAAATATTAGGTTATTGTGGATGCTGTAAAGTATTTGGAATGTGCTTTTAGCCAATATGCACATTGTTAACAAGGTTTCTCTTACTGTCTGTCTTTTAGGAAAAAACGTTCCTTAGTGTAACTACACTTAGGACCTAAAACGATTCATACATGTAAGTATACATGTGAGCTGTGACTGTTAACAAGTAATGCCAACTTTGGGTTGAATTTTCCAGTTAAATCTGAATTTAACTTAAACTCTGAACACACTAATTTCATTTTATGAAGACCTATCCTTTAACCATTCTCTAAAAACAAAATGTACCACATTCCACGCTATCATTTCTGCTACACATTGTATTACATTGTCGGCCATTGGGCCTCACTTGTTTGGTACTGAATGTGACAATTCAGCTTAGATCCATTTAACCCCTGTTCTCTCCTCCGTCAGTTTTGTGCACAGGTCCACATCAGCCTCCCCATGCAGAACTCCATGAAATGAATAAAGCACCACAGCCCATAACAGGACCCCCCTCCACCTCCCACCCTGCCCCCTCCCCTGGCCTTCCACAGGTAAGGAACCCTGCTACTTAACTTCCTGTTTTGCTTCATCCCACTTTGTTTCTCAAAGAAAAATGGCTGTCGTGACAGTGTTTGTGTTATGGCTGTGCACAAATCAGATTTTTTGGAAGCGGATTTGGCTGTTCAATACAAAGATTTCACTACTCATTACTTTCTTTTTTCACATAGACTATCTGGCAATCAGAAAATCCATTCGCATAAGTTTCAGTGATGATTTCGACAACGTTAACATATTCAAATGCAGCCAGCCACCGTTCATAATGAACCAAAAATATGTTTACACTTCTCGGGGTAGCAGTCCATGCTGTCTGCCCATGGGATTTAACTCAGCAGGTAGGGCTGGGACATTACCGCGGTCATGTGACGCCTACCGCAGGTCTGAGCTCGTCACCATCATCACCGCAAAAAAAAACATTTGCCTCCACGTGTCCACGTTGTGTCTAATGACGTGGATTCATTGATTCTAATGACATGGATTGTGTCTGATGACATTGTGTCTTGGACATCATGGATTCAAGGTTTTTTCAAAACTTATCATCAAAAGATGGTGCAAATCCGACCATTCGCGAGTTGGGGAGCGCAGTGTTCCATGACACATAATAACATTCCATTCGTGTTGACTATTAGGCCTATATGCGAGAGTACCTGTGTTATGTCTTGTATCGGAGAAATGTCTTTGCACGGTAGGAAAGGCAAAGACATTCTCATCTGAGGTAGACCCCATAATGTCCCATGGCATAAAAATTTCACTTTATGAGTTTTTTTAACATTAATATGCGTTCCCCCAGCCTACCTATGGTCCCCCAGTGACTAGAAATGGTGATGGGTGTAAACCGAGCCCTGGGTATCCTGCTCTGCCTTTTGAGAAAATGAAAGCTCAGATGGGCCGATCTGGAATCTTCTCCTTATGAGGTCATAAGGAGCAAGGTTACCTCCCCTTTCTCTGCTTTGCCCGCCCAGAGAATTTGGCCAACCCATGAGAAAGAGAGAGACATCATGGCTTTCAAACGAACAAAGTGGCAGTTGGTCGAAGCCACACCCCCACCCTCTACCTTGCCCCCCCTCTCTCCTCCTCAATAGCTACAGACACAGAAATGGCACATCCTAAGGAAAGCTCATTGTGGGACTGGCTCTAGTGGCTGTGATTCTGCACCAAGGCTGAATTTCGGGAAAGAGACTTCAGGTACAGTATTAGGGGACCACTAAGGTCTATATAAAAGCATCCAAAGAGCACCATGTCATGGGACCTTTAACATTGCACATTAGCCTAGCAGCTAGCAGAGTTTCCTTATGTTTATAGCTTTATCCCGTTAAAATGGCACGGTTGAATTTCAGGCTGCGTGCACGTTTCGTAGCCTAAAACAGAGCAGCTTATATTGGTAGAGAGAGCAACAAGTTAGCGAACTGCTGATTCGCCCTCTCTGCTCTCGGTCTGCTCAGCTGCTACACGGGCTGCACTCGGGCTGCAACATATGTTGTAAGGTTTAAGCCAATGTTTTTTCAGGGGTTACGCCATTCACTTTACCGGCAGTATTAACAATAGATAAAGCCACCGTGTCTTGAGAAGCTCTAGCTTGATGTTTTATTGTTCACTTTTAACTCACTTTACATCAACTCTTTTTCCTCTCGCTTTCCTCACAGCGGCACTCATACTCTCCGTTACCGCTCGCTCTCCCCCTGCCATTCTCGCTCTAACTTACGCTACTCTCGTAAGGGGGTTGCGGTATACTGCGATACCGTGGGAATTTCTTGCCTTTCAAACGCGGTAAAAAAAAATCCATATCGTCCCAGCCCTATCGGCAGGTCAGGGACGGCCACTCAGTGTGGCAGGATCCCCTCGTCTCCCCACATTTCCTCCGTGGTGGTGCACCGCTACTGGATTTAGGTCTGCTTGGAAATGTTAGGGGTGAAGGTGGCTCCCGGCTCAGTCTGTGAGCCTACAGCACCCCTCACTGCTTCCCAGGGCCGTGGCCTTAATGCCTGCTGTGCCTTGTATCTTTGCGGGGAGTGACGGCTGTCAACCGGGGCAGACAGGCCTCAGTGCGTCAGCGACGATGACGACAACTCTCCCAACCTGTTTTTGACATACAGACACGTCTCGTTTACCGTGCTTTGTGAGTGTAACTTTTTTGCCGTGTCATCACCATTGACATCTAGAGACCATCTTTAGGAAACGCTGTAATCAGTACGCTCCTCCTGCTAGAATATTACAATATAATGTAATGCACACTGACTGACAACAACAAAACAAACGGCTACTTCAAGTCGACTGTGGGGTCACCAACAGATTATTTGACTCATCGACTTTCAGGGGGCAGCCCTACTTTGTGTGCACGTAATGAATATCAGATTGCACAACAATGTACTTTCTGGTAGAGAATGGTCACAGCAGCCACAAGCCGTTCTTTGTTATTTTGTGATTCCACGATGCGGAAAACACAGAGTAATTCAGTTTTACAGATAGTAAAAACATAGTCAACTGTAAAACTTGGAATATTGTGGAATTTGCTGAACTGTGGATGCAGTTTAGAAACATCAGTTTTCCCTACCATTTCCCCCCCCCCCCGTTGTTGTCATTTACAGGCATGCTGCTTCTGTCCTCTTCTCTCTGTGTTGGTGTTTCACAGAGGGCAGGGCTTCGCTCCTCCACGCACGCACACACGTCATGTCAAAAAGAATGGAATGTTTTTTTTTTATTCATAATGTGAAGCTCCGATGTGAAGCACCTTATTTTACAAAAAGTGGAATCTTTTGTTACATCAAATTCATTAGATTCTGGATGAAATGGAAAACACGGAATTTGGGGAAAAAATTAAACAGAATCTGGAAAAAATTAAAACTGATTTCATAGGACCTTACTCAACCATGCAGCAGAAAGTCTCACAACATAGTCGTTGTACTCCATAGTGATTAGTGATGGTATCAGAAATAACTACTGCCATGTTTATGACTGCTATGTTATCCATTTACAGCATTGCCATCACATTGTCAGTTGCCATTGTAGCTTTCAACATCTTCATTGTTATCAGGCCTACAACTCCCCATGGTCTTCTTTAAAATAAGTCTATAATCAAATTTGGAAAGTTTTCCCTTCTCCTAGTTTAAGGGGTAGTTCGGATATTTTAAAGTGGGGTTGTATTATCCATAGACAGTCTGTTGCCTGCAATAGATGCCGGTCGGCATGCCCCCCGTTTGGAGAAGCAGAACGGATGCTGATATTGTGAAAGAGCAGAATAATGTGACCACAAATATCGGCCTGTGTATGTGTGCACTTGTTGACCGTTTACTACTACTCTGCCTCCCTCTCTATTTCTCTTGCATCCCACTTTTCTGCTGTTGATATCACTTCCTCTCTCTTGCAGCCCCCATTCCCCCCTGGGCAACCCCCTTCTGTTGTGTTTGCCTCCCCACCGCCTCCACAAATGAACCCAACACCACAGCCCCGACAGGTAGGCCTGACCACTGCTCACCTTACCCACTACTATGGTGCACTTGGCTCCATTCCAGAAAAAATAAATGTTTAGATTGTTTTCTTTGGTGCATGGCAAATGAAACATTTACAGTGTACAGTCTCCTGAATCCATCTGTTAATTTCATAGAATGCCTGCATGTCTGTTTGCCTATTTCTTACCAGTTCTGCACCTTCTTTTTACCTGTCAGTGTCAACATGTCCTTCGTACTCTACCTCACACAATACCACTGCTTAGTGTGCAACATGCTCACACTGACATCTATCTACTTGGGCTATTTTGTGTATTTGCGCCAAACTGTCACGGTTCCATTGTTTTTAGACTGTCTGAACAACAGTGTTATGTTAGCCTTTAGGTGCAGTTGTAAAGGTGCAGAACTGGAAGATGCCTGTCAATGGAGAGTGAAGCATGGATCTTGTGCTTTTGTCTTTTAACCTCTGTCCTATCTGCCTCTCCTCCTCTAGTTTGCCCCAGGGCCCCGACCTATACACCAACAGGTACTAACAGTACAACTGTCTAACGCGAGGGTGGTGGCGGGTTTCCTATCCTTTAACATATATTAGAAGCAGTAGAGAATGTGTGCATTGACTACTAAAAACAGAAAAGTCTGGACATCCTCACTGAGAGCTACACTACTGTTAGGCAATTTTATTTTATTTTATTTTTTGATAAACCCAAAGAATATAAAATAAACTAGCTTGACGGCATATCATTTTATTTACTGGTAATATTTAACAATATGTCATGCTATTTTTTAGGAAAGTCCTTTCACCTACTGTACCTGGGAATGCAAGTGCCTTTTGTGAATTATAGGTGTAGCTAAATATAAGTGCGTAATAATATCCTCTGTAAAGGTATACCTGAAAACCGGTGTTTCACTATCCTTCAAAAAAATATTCTGAGAAAGTGATTTGAAGTTTGATATCAAAACAAACTAATTAGAAACAGTCTGTCTCTCTCTTTGTTGAAAACGGTAAACATCTAGGTGATCAATGCCCATCTTCCAGTTATATTTCTTAAGTTTTAGTTTGCATCTCATTCAAGAGTAACTAGTATATTTGGATTTACTGCTCTGCGTGTTATCTGCATGCTGCTTGTTAATTCACTGCTTGGCTCAGAACTGACCGTTTCTGGGTGCTTTGCTCTAACTGATTGTGGTGCTCTCTTTTTCTCAATCCTTCTATTCCCACCCTCTTTTTGCTTCCATTTGATGTGTCTTTGTGTGATCTGTGTTTGCGCTGCTGAAGGGAAGCTTCAGGTCGCTGCAGGTAACTCGATGTCCTCTTTCTTCCAGTTTTACCTGCCCTTTTTTTCACCATCTTAAGGAGAGCATATGTGTGTGTCTAATATTTGGCAGTGTTGTGCTTTGTTGGCTTGGTGTCATTTTGCTGGCTACGGCGGTTAGCTCCCAGGCCAGCAGCAGAATGTCAATGAGGAGGCTCTGAATGAACCAGCATTAGCTGCTTTATCTCTTCAGGCAGGCAGGGCCAATATGTTTCCAGTTGGAGTCTAGCCATAGATTCACAGACAAACTATGAGCCTAGCTATTAGGTTGGACAAGCTAGTTCCACTTGGTCCAAGAGATAAAATCATACGAGGGCATGGGGGATGGTTTTTATGTCGGCGGTCTCAGAAAGGTAACTAAAAATTACTTTTATTTTAGGGCTGAAACGATTCCTCAAGTAACTCGAATAATTCGATTACTAAAAATCCTCGATGCAAAATGATTTGCCTCGAAGCTTTGTTTATTTAATGTTACCAACGTTGCATTGCTCACGGTTTTTCCGCACGGAGGATTAATACTGTCGCACACCGGGCAGACGCTGCTGGCGACACATGCCATGAAGACTGATTACAAAATGAAGAAAGAGCGTAAGTGGCTAAGAGAAGAGACAGGCTGGAGAAAACGACAAAGTGTCCAAAATTTTGAATCCTTTCAAATGATGAAACTACACCAACCACAACAACTACCAAAATCAAAGACAAGAAAATACGTAGCGGTGACCACAATTTGATCTAAAGAGCTGGAAAAACAGCTGATTGTTGCGTACCATTTTCTCTCACTCTCTCTTTTCACGGAGAAACAGCTGATCAATCTATTAGCATAAGTGTAACAGAGCTGTATAGCATTGTCAAATATATAAATGAAAATAGGTTGAGTATAACTAATATTTACATATAGGCCTATATACAGATCAGTCTCAGATTGAAACTTGTAGTTCTGAAAGTTAAATTGCACAACTTAAGGTAATGTCTATGTATGTTTAATGTATGCCTTAGTTTGAGGTTTGAGAAACAAAAGTATTTCTTATCCGATTACTCAATGGAATAATCGGTAGAATACTCGATTACTAAAATAATCGATAGCTGCAGCCCTTCTTTGTCTCTCTCTCCTAACATTATTTCCATCCCATTCCTCTTCCCACATTGTCCTGTGGCCTCGCTTTTGTCTTTCCCACTATCATCTACATATTTTCTCTGTCCTCTCAATCCTTGCCTCCTCTCTAGCCCTATTACACTAGCAGGGCCAGCCTGCCTCCCAACAGTGGGCCTCGGGGTGTCCCTCCCAGCAGCGGCCCTCGGCCTGTGACGCCCACCCACGTCTACCAGCCGGGCCCTGGCTCCCAAATGATGATGATCCCTGGGCAGCAATTGCCCTTCCCCAGCTCACCACAGGGACCCGCCTACTTTATACCGGGACAGGTAGGGGGCACAGACTGGGGAGTGTTCAAGTAGCTGCCCAATTTTCTTTTTTAGCAGAGCCAGATGGTATATGGACAGCTAACATGACACACCCCACCAAATCTTTCCTCATATAATCTCTGTTATATAGAACTTGTGTTGTGTTTGTCTTGTTTTGAAAAAGATCTGTAAACATTGGATTCAAAAACATTGATTAGTACCTTTTTTAAATTGCCTAAATCTGTGTAATGTGAAGAGAAGGAAAAGCATCTTGTTCTGCAGGCCTATGTTTGTACTCAGGATTTATATTGCTCTTATGACTGTATCTAATGATATTGTCCTGTCTTTCCTGCTCCCTCTTCTTTGTTTCCTTAGTACCGGTCAGCAACCTACGTGGCCACGCCCCAGCAATACCCAGTCCCACCAGGCACCCCAGGCTTCTACCCAGGCACGAGCCCCGCTGAATATGGTACTTATGGTAAGAGGCTCTACCTGGGGCCTCACCTGAGCCACTCACACACAGAGACACTTAGCAAGGTTATTTGTGACTGCGTTGCTCTTGAAATCCGGGCTAAATACAGTAGCACTACATATGTTTGCTGTTGATCCCATGTGTTGTCACACCCTCTAGAGGTGCTTGTGTGTCATTACATCACAAGAAATGATGATGCCCTGAAAACAAACTTGCTGACCCCCCACCAGCAGGCATCTGAACTATGTGTTGTCTTTGTTTAAACTATAGCTCATCAGCAGTAGAATGCGCTGGCCTGAATACAGGACTGCAAACACACAATTGTTTCTATCAGGCTTTCCATGTCCTGCCCTTTGCACAGTGTATGTGCACTGTATGATGGTCATTGTACTTTAAAAAATTCAAAGAGAAATAAAAAAAGGTTTGGTGAATGGTTATTAAATCTATAACTATTGTTTGCACCAGGGCTCAAATAACCAACTTTTGTCATCAGTGTCCCACAACTGTCCCGACTTTCTACGCCGTACTGTCCCAGACTTCGCAACCAATCTCCAAATTCGAAGTTCTTTTTTAATTTAATTTTGCATAATAAATATTGTTTATTATGAACTATTTATTATAAACTATGCAAGTAAAGGCTGCTGTGTTTATTGGTGTGACTCTGACAGACTTGGTGCTAATTTAGTGGATTTCTATTTGTTGTCCAAATAAGTTACTCTTCACAATAGCAAGCTACTGGTTATATGAGAGAGCTGTGTTGGTATTTATGCCAGCTATTTGTATGACTGTGATTGTGTTGGAGGGTGTGTGTGTCACATTGGTCATTCTGCAAATCACATGGCAATGTCGTCAGATGAAGTTGGTACATGACCCTAAATAACTGGTCATGTGACAGTGGGACATGGCTCTCAAACTCTGCTCTCTTATGGGCTTGACCACTATATTGGCCCTTGGCAGAGGTGCCAAGGGCTGTTTCAGGTTTCCACCATGTCACAGAGACATGAAAGTTATACAGAAATACTATATATCTGGAAATGATTAGGCCTTTTGCCTTTAGGATCTACAATGACCACCATAACATTCTGGTAACTGCATAGTAACAGTCCCAGAATATCATTCCTCCACCCCCCTCTGGTCCTCTTAAGCGGTGCAGTCTGTCTGACCATTGAGTCCTTTTCTAGCAGTCAGGTAAACACACACACACACACACATTCACTGTGGTGATGGAGTATGGTGACTATTTTTAAGACTCCCACCCCCCCAAGTTGAGTGATTTGCTTAACTCATGCCACATATACTGTATGTACATACTCACTGTCCACCCCTTTTGTAGTAAGTTGTGATGCCAGCATGGATCAGATCACTTAGTCAGGGTGGAGAGATAGGGGAGTCTTCAGGCAAATCAGAGCTGCTCCGAATGACACAACTGAATAGTTTAGTCCTCCTGCCAGTACACTGTAGAGGGAGGGAGGGGAAAAGGAAGGTGAAAAAAGTGAAAGGCATGGAGGAATCAGGAAGGTCAGAGGGAGGAGCAAAATGGAGACACGCTGGAAGAGGGAGGGCTGAGCATTAAAAGAAGTCATTCTGAGAGGGCACCTGTAAAGAGGACAGTAAGAAGTTAGAGAGGGGGTTTGAAGAGAAAGCCCCCTCTCCTTTTACTGTCCATACGCAGTTTTGCATTCAGCATGGGGAATCGTGGGTCTCGAGAGCTGCAGGACTCTGAGGGTAGGTGTCGTCTAGAAAGTGCGTCTCTTTGCATCCCCCCTCCATTGCTGTCTCAATCTCCTGCATGCTGTGGGTCATATCTCAAGCCTTTTATTTAGAGTATTGGGAGACTGTCCAAAAAAGTCTCATTCTGCCTTCTGGCTTTTTGTTTTTGAGCAGGCTCATATTCTCTCTCGCTCTCTCTCGCTCTCTCTCTCTCTGTCTCTCTCTCTCTGTCTGTCTTCCCTCCCTTTCCCTCTTGCGCGCTCTCTTCCCCCAGCCGGTGAAGGGTTTTGACTATATTTAGGCTGCTCTGCTCCTGATCAACAATGCAGACTCAGTAATGTGAGTTAGACTGAAATGCAGCTGAGGGGGAGAGAGGCAGAGCAGGAGCTAGTTACCGTCGGGCTGCAAGAGAGGCCTCTGCAATCTGAGGATTTTTTTTTTTTACCCCAGTCCTTTTGAAAGTGGGCTACAACTGGTTCTGACCTGTAGCTGAGGCCAGTTAAAAGGCCAGGTAATATTACTGAGTGGTTGGATGTCTTGTTCGCATTAGCCTACCCGGTCAGTGAGGTTCTTTGAACTTATGCAAACTTTAAATTTGTTTTTCTTCATGGTCATATTGGCTGCAGCTTACTTGACAAGTTTATGAATATAAGAAATATCTATTGCCTCAAGAAATAAGAGGCACCAATGCAAGGCTGGGCAGAGGGAGAGGCTGCTATGTCATGGTCTGAGGGCCTACCTATGCTGCCTTCTAGGTGCCATGTCTGCTTCTGTTAATTGTTGCCTTCAGATACAACATCAAGGGAGATTTTGAGATGGCACAAAAGCATTAAGTCAGTGAAAAGACACAGATCTGAAACAATGATGTCTGTTCAAGTGGTGGCAGAATTATCATGAGTGAGGACAAGTTGATAGTTGCAGCTTAGGGGTATCTTAAGATGCATTGCTCCACTGCAGCAATGTTTGGAGATGGCAATAAGAAAAGCGCTTGGTGGAAATGAACCCATTGGAGTTTGTGGTATTTTTTGAAAATTTTAAATTACCATCATCTGACTTTAACCGTGATTTAACACTCGTCGACAGTATTTGAAGCTCCCGGACAAAAGCTCCAGATCAGAAGCAAATTGGCGTTGGCTCGAGTACTATGTTCCGTGAACTGTTCGCTGGTGCCTCACAGACACATTCCCGATATCTAGCAGGCTAAATATCTGGACCTGTCGGGGAGCTACAGCCAATTAGAGAGCAAGACGGGTTAAGGGGAAACCTGGGGAATGGGTCACCTGCAACAATGGCAAGTTAACTGTATGTGTTGCATTTGCAAAGTTGTTCTTCCAACTAGAGGAAACGGGCTATAAATAGTGTAGATGTGCACCAACGATAACAACCCCTAACCCTTCTTTTCCTTTTTTGTTTTATTGCTGTAAAGTGCAATTAACAACTTGGAACACTTGTTTCTGGCAGACATCCATTTTTGGAACAAAAAAATCTAGTCTCGCACATGGTATTACTTCATGTCCCGTGTCACTTCTCGTGTGTGTTTTCATGACAGAACGTCGTTTGGAGACCAGACATACATAGATACTCATCGGCGATTCCTCCTGGTGAAAGATCTTGTAGTGTGTGTGAGCCAATGTCACAAATGTCAGTCATGTAGTGGGAAAACCACAACTTCAAGACTCCTGATTACAAGACAGCAAGTTGTGTAGCAGGGATCTGATGACTTGAGTGTGAATTTAGCTTTACTCAGACTGCATGGAAACATGGGCTGCAAAATCACAAGTGTACAGCTGAAACTAGATGATGCTAATTTAGTTTTTTTTTTTTTTTTTCTTCTTCTTCTGACCGATAGCCGACCCTCATTAACGATCATTTACCGTCAACCGACAAGCAGGCAAGTGAGTCCCAGTTCACCCGTCCGAGAGGCTCGGACATTTCAGTGTCCGCAGACAGCTGCAAAATTGTACCAGTTGCTCAACCACTTTGTTGGGTGCATTTGTGGACATATGCAGCCACTTTCCCAGTATGGAACCACTTGCACGCCCGCGTGACCGGTAGCTAGAAGACTGCAGCTGTCCGTCTTCACCGCATCAATTATTTAGCTAGGAGGTTGTCAGCTTTGTGTCTGCCTGGCATACTCTGTTATAGAATGGATGATTTAACCTGCCAGTCCTCATCAATATAGTGGCATGTGTCAAATAGTTGGCTGTTGTGAGCGCTGTTCAGTCGTGAGAGAGGCAAGCTTTTCCCTAGCAAGTTAACTAGCAATTAAGAAATCGATTGTGTTGCCTACTTTTTCTTCATCATGCCAGAAACCTTTTTCACTTTTTTTTTTTAATTAAATATTGTGTTTAACTGTTTGATATTTATTATTATTTATATTAATCAGGCTTTTGACAGTTAAACAGTTAACCGTTAACATCCCTAGCTGAAATGATTGGTCGATAAATCAAAAATTACCATTTTTCACTATCCTATGACATATAGACAAAACAGGAAAATAGTTTGCAGATTAGTCAATAATGAAAATGATAGGTAGTTGCAGTCCTTCACAGGTGGTCAAAGGTGCAGTAAGTGTGCTGCGTGAAGATTGTTGATATTTGAACTCAACTGCCAAATGTACAAACCCCTCCCCCCTCCCCTTCAGACTCTCTGCCCCCTAGATTCATGGATGAGCACTGCCATAGCAACCACTTCTGTTAGTGTCTCTGCTGACTAAACGAAATATGGCAGAATCGATGTTAGCTCACGTCAGGTTGTGGATTAGCAAACTGTCGCTACTGCTGTAAAGCCAGACAGTTGGGAGCAGCCATCACACACAATAGCAAACAGACAAGGTTAAACTGACCTATTGAAAACAGTGAAAAGTGAAACAGCGGAGCTAACATTATTACTCACTTGTCCAAAACGACAAAAGTCCTCATCAGTTTTAATTCCTTTGAAATCACGGAGGTTTCTGCAGCGCTGAAAAGCCTCACCGATGTTAACAAGGCTCTTCATCTTTTCCCGGTCATACAACTTTTTTAATTTGTATTCAGTCCTTTTTCTCTTTTGCTGTTTCTCTACCATCTCTTCCTGGCCGGGACGCTGCCTCCCCCCGCCCCAATTCCTTGCTTGCTACACACTACCTACAGGAATGTGTTTTGTGGCTCTTGCACACCTTTCTTTGTTTTCCATTTACACAGGGAACACCAGATTTTTTTTTTCCATCGCACACAGAATATAGAGAGCTACGTGACCGTGAAGAGAGTGTAGCAAAACAAAAAATGTAACTTGTATCTTACACTTTGCATTGCACTATTGCAGGGCCTTGTTTTGTTGGAATAGGCTGTATGGCCAGAGATTAATGCCATAGTTTCACATTGTTAAAAGTAAACAACATGCTGGCATGGTTTGTGGTATTTCAATTATTAAATTATCTAATAAGTGACTTGGTGTGAATGTCCATATATAGTTAAATGATCATTGAGTCTTTTTTTAAGTCCCCAGTGTCTTCATTTATTCACTTGTTTATTCCGTCATTAATTATAGCTTCATTCCTTAAGATTAACCTGTCCATTTTTGAATGTTGTGACAATGCTTATTTTTGTAATCTAGAAATTCAGTGTGTGTTCATAGATTTTAAGTTACCCTGTGAAATATAATACATCCTCAGTTGGCAGTGAGAAGACTTCAGTATTTAAAAAACAAAAACAAAACAAAAAATTACTTAATTACAAAAATTACGCAATTACCTAACTTTTATGACATAACTTTGCTGTTGACATAAAACTGCAGCTGTTGCACCGTAAATCATTGACACCTTCACAATTAAGGTGCAGCTTTTGTAACTGCTCAAAGTAACCTAATAGGACTTTCAGAACATTAGTGATGTGGACTTAAATGCCATTGTTTAAACACAAGCTTTGTGCTGTCAAGCGATTCTGTGTTTTTGTCAAGTTATGGCTATAGGATTAAGTCAGTAGATGTTGGTTTACATTCTTATCTCTGTCTGATCCACAGCAGGGGCCTACTACCCAAAATACAATATTTTTACACCCTCATATAGAGAAAAAAAAAAAAAAAAAAAAAAAAAAAAAAAAAAAAAAAAAAAAAAAACACCCCAAAAAACAAAAAAAAAAAAAAAAAAAAAAAAAAAAAAAAAAAAAAAAAAAAAAAAAAAAAAAAAAAAAAAAAAAAAAAAAGCCCAGCCTCAGTTAACCGGAGGGGGGGGCGGGGGGCGACAAAAAAAAAACACACCCAAAAAAAAAAAAAAAAAAAAAAAAAACCCAAAAAAAAAAAAAAAAAAAAAAAAAAAAAAAAAAAAAAAGGGGAAGAAAAAAAAAAAAAAAAAAAAAAAAAAAATCTTTAAATTGACTTATTGAAAATGGATATCTGGTTCAGGATTTACATATGACCTTCTTATGACATATTCTTTATTCTTCTTCGGATCCACAATAGCTTCCGTGACAGCGGTTGCTAATCTTCCTGGGGTCCACATAAATACACGATACAAACACTGACAGCACATAGACATGACCTACATACGCGCATTGATTGACTCTGTCAGTCTATCCCCAAATTACATATCTGAAAGTCAGACTTAAAACAATGCATGTGCAGAGTTATCAAACACCCTAATTAGTTAATATCCTAAACAAAACAACATACCAGGTGGCATTCTTCCTATTGTACTTATTGTCTCACCACAATTCCAAGTACTAAAATTGTATTAGCAGAATAAACCACTAATGGACCTAGAATAGGCCTTTTTTATATTGTTAACATTGTGGAAACTTAATAAGAAAGTAACACAGACTTTAAAGAATGGTTTACCTAAAATGGAAACTTTTTTTTTTTATCAGCCCTGTTTGGACAAGATCTGTTTATCAGTGTAGGTCAGGTAATTTAACTGGCAGTATTACTTAATATTAATTCTATCTGAACACATAATTTACTTTAAGTTCTAAGTAAGATATACTCAAAAATGGGACATATCCACCTATGGACAAAGATTTAGACTAGGGAGGACATAAGTCTCTTCTACAAGATCACTTAGGGAAAACCACGGTTTTGTGTGAGTGGGGGAAAATCTCAAGGTAAATAATTGGACTTCCAGCTGCACAATATGATAGTTTGGCTTCAGATCCTGTATGTATTATGATCTACAAGTTGTTTTGAGTAACCTCAGCCATCTCCAAATACAGACTGTTTATCAAATGTCCAATCAGAGAGGAGAATATTTTTGGATCATTTTGAAACCGTTAGCGGCAGATGGCTGCCCACCAAGAGCCTGGGTCTGTCTGAGGTTTCTGCCCAAAAGGAAGTTTTTCCTCGCCACTGTTGCACCAAATGCTTGGTCTTGGGGGAATTGTTGGTCTTTGTAAATTATAGAGTGTGGTCTAGACCTACTCTATCTGTAAAGTGTCTTGAGAAAAGTGTACTCTTGTTACGATTTGATAATATAAATAAAATTGCATTTAGCTGAAATTGAATTAAATGGCTGGATCATATTTACTGATACAGACAAATAGAACAGAAAATGGAACAGAATGTGTCTTATTTTATCAGTAATTATGATCAAACAAAAGGTCAAACAAAGGCTATGATAGAGAAACTGTAAAACATCATTAGATGATCTATGTGTGTATATATGTATATATTTACATATCTAACCCTATAATATACAACAGAATATAAATAGCCAAAAACTGTCACTGAGTGACATGACATGTTAGCTACTTTACTGCAGTTTACATGGAAGGAGAATATAAACAAACCATATGGCCCAGGGGTAACTGCAGGCCTCTTCCTCCCTGTCATCTTCATCTGCCTCCTCCTGATCACTCCCTGTCTCTGTCCCTCTCTCTGAATCTGCAGCCTCCTTTTCATCCTTCACAGTCAATTCTTCTTTTCCCTTTTCTCTTTCACTTATTTCTGCATCTCCTTCTGTGGTCTTTTCCTGCCCTGACCCGCCTGGTCTCTCCAGTTTACTGCCTTCTCCTTCTTCATTTCCCTCCTTCTCTTCCTCCTATGCACTACTCACTCCCCACTTCTAGGCTTCAGCTAATATCTCCAGCTACTCTGGCCTGCAAAAGTCAAGATGTCAAAAGTTCTTGTTATCCTTCTTGAATTTCCCCTTGGGGATCAATACAGTATCTATCTATCTATCTGTATTACATTACACTGTAGGGCCCTGTAGCTAATAAGTAGCCTAACAAACATAATATCAGAAGAGATTTATTACATGCACAGAACGGTTATGTTTAGACTTGCCTTCTTAATCCCATTGTATTTGTTGTTTTCCCAGTTTGACAGTAAAGGATGTCACCTGGTTTAATTTGTGCAGCCTTATTGCCGTGATTTGTGAGAGGAAGTGGATTTTATAGTAACCTTAACTAATAACATACAAATGATCGGTCTCAGCAAGCATGCTCAGTCGCTCCAGTCTTTGCCGGGATGCAGGGCCACCACACCGCAGCAGACTCGCTGTTTGTGAGCCAGACTGTGCGAACGCTGCTCTGCACGTTTGATGCAGGGACGTAGCTAAGTATTTGAGGGGCAGGGGGCTAAGATTAAATCTACAATTATTATTTATTATTAATTAATATAAATTAATTGTTTGTTTCAATGTTTTAAGATGCTTGTGGACATAGTGGCAGTTTGTTTTTACAAGCACAGTTTTTTGAACACCAAAGTTAGGGGGGAAGCTGCGCCCCCTTGCCCCCCTGTAGATCCGCCCCTGACCATCACGCTCGAGTTATAAAAATGCTGGTTAACAGCTAAACCCAAACAGCTATGGTTGCAAAAGGAGGTGTTGTTCAGGAGTGGGGACAAGGACACGTTTGAAGAGGCTAAATACAGGTTTAGCAAGGTGGTGAGAGATGGGGGAGAAACCCCAACAACAGTTCTCGTCACCAAAAGCCCCTCACTCCACTAAGGACTTGTGCCTGGCAAACGAACTGAATGAGTTCTAATTTTAATGGCCCATGGACAATGGTCCTGTTCAGACCTGGCATTAACATCTTATGATCTGATCTCAAGTGGACAGCTCTAAGTATGTCAGTTTACACCTGGCATTAGAATAAGTCTCGGATCTCGCTTTCCCACTCTATATGCAAATAAACACGTACATCGTTTGCAAAGACCCAGTGCATTGTTTTTAACCGGCGGGGGGCAGCAGTAGTAATATCGTACATATTCGTGAATTCGGAATATGGGTACATTTTATGAAACAAAAAATAAAACGTTATTGTCTACCCGTGGTCCCTGGAGACCTCCATGGTGCTGACACCACCGCCTTTGCCAGGCACGCCTGCACACAGTGCTTCAGAGAGCCGGGGGATGAGAGCAGACGGGCGGGCAGGTGTCAGATCTGTGAGCACTGCGCAGACTCGGGCTCCAAATGACGTCACCAGCACAAGATGGCAGTGTATAGGTACCGTATCTGGTATATTTTGGCTTCATTTTTGTACAGTTGGAGGAAGTGGAGATGTGTGTTCCATCTTTATATGCAATCTAGAAAGGCAATCTTGATGACAAATCGATTTTTTTTTTTTTCACTTTGGCAATGTCTCTTTTGAATTGACCTTTTCAATGTAAAAGTTGTTTATTTAACAACTCCCTTGCAGTAATAACCAATATTACTGTTTTTTCCATAGTAATAACATTGACCTGATGGTTTTGAGATAATGCAGCTAGTCAAGGGTGTTGCAATCTCTCCGAATATGTTTCTAAAATCATTCGTAACTCTGTACGTAGAGTTCAGTTTACTGATCGAAGCAGATTGTGGGGAACTCAACCTTAACTTGGTGTGCTGTAAGAGTAAACTGCTGTACGACATATTCCTCAGTTCCACAGTATGTCTAGTGTTTCCTTAGCTCTCTAAGATGGCCCTCGTCTGGTATGTGGTAGCTCTCTGTGAACTGAAGCCCCAGTTTGTGCCTCTCATGTAATAATCGTTTTTTACATTTGACACTGATGTTGTTTACATTTACAAATAATTATTTTTAGACATTTTCAGATTTCTCACTCTTCTTTCCAGATAAAAATATTCTGTCTTTTTTAACCTGTTTTACACAATGCATATCTTTTCATTCTACCGAAGATTTCACCGAAGATTTTCAGTTTTTATTTTTATTTTTGGATGTTCTTATTATACCCTAATCATCTATGCAAAAATTCTCAAATGTAAAAATTCATAACACGAGTGGCACAAAATTGAGCTATTTGAACGTGCTTATCTAATTCTAGTCTATCTACCTAATTTGCATAATTTTTCCTTCATTGCCCTGTTCATCAACTGTCAGTGTGTCTTTAAACTACTTTTGGCTAGCTCTGAGCTTTTGCCACAGTTTGTATGGGTTTGTCGTCCTGTTTTGGCCTGTTCTTTTTTACATTATGGAGGCTAGAATATAACCGGTTTGTCTTCATCTGATTAAACTTCCCAAATGTATCCTCTGTTGAAAGAAATAAGATAACATAATTAGTAGTTAATATTTAGAATCCTTCATATATTTAGGCTTAGTATAGTGTCAATCCCTTAGTCTTTTACCAGTATTTCCAGGAAAATGCGGTTAGTGTTCAATGCTGGGACTCTGTTCTCCTGCCACAAGACTTACATGATGTCTGGTCCCTTTCGCTGGGGGACTTGGCTGCTTATCAGTGTGGTTGCCTTGGGTGGACTTTGGCCCATTCCCGTAGGCCCCGACTTATGCTATAACACTGGCTTTAAGACCCTGTGCACAATCACTGTCTCTGTCACACACACATCCACACAAAATGTAAAACGCCCATATTAAACTCAAGATGACCGACAAGGAGTGACTGGAGGAATTGCAGCACACATCTGCTTGAGTGAGTGATGTAAGTGCTTCAGCCATAAGACTAGGCAAAGGCATTTGTGTGTGCAAAAATACACACCACCAGTTTTGCATTCTTGGTTTTTGGGAATGATGCACTTTGAGAAAGTAGGTAGAGATTTTGTGACACGTCAACAGGACACCGGGTTCTAGCGTGGGCAATCTGTGACCTTTATTTACAGGACAGTGTGCAGCTGCCCTAAGGTACTCAACCTTTAAAGTATTTAGTTACATTTAAGTCGGATAGAGAGAGAGAGGGTCAGTGTGTGTGTTTGAACTGTCTGGATTTTAAAGTAAGTATTTTTCAGCCTATTGAAATCCTCTTTTTAACTGCCACCAATGACCCAATTTTGGCCCTTTTAGTACCTGGTTACATGCAAAAGTTGTAGCTTTGCAAATTGCCCTTTTTTCTACTTTTTTGCTCTCACTCTTGCTGTGTCAAAGAGAAAATCCAGAGGGGAGGGGGGTGAAGGACGTGTAAGCACATAGCTCAGCTCCACGTGGCCACCGGTCTCCTCCCCCTTCTGTGCCGGAAGGGCTAACCAACCAGCCTTCCTCTGCTGCTGTGGCACCACACTCCTCCTCCTGTGCTGATTTCCTCTCCTCTCAGAAGGGGTGAGCCTGAAAAAAATATCTGAAAAGCGACTTGAGTATGCAGGATGACAGAGCAGACAGAGAGAATGGGGGGGAAAAAAAGGGGAGTTTCTTCTGCTAGCTGCAGCTCATTTGATAACGATAACTTTTTTTTTTTTCCTGGAAACCCTTCCATTCCCTCCTACTCTGCCCCTCCTTCACTCTCCGGCCCCTTTAACTGTCTGTTAGTCTGTGTGGGAGGGGTTGTGCATTCCAATACCATAGCTTTACAAGCCCACTCGCTTTATCCTCTTTTTTTTTTTTTTTTTTTTTTTTTTTTTTCCCTCCCTGTTCTGTTCAGCATATGAGAAAGGGTGATTCAAGTTGTTAGCTAGCTTACTGACAGTCAGGCCCTGCTCTGTCCTGTTCTGCTGGCCTGTAGAACTCTATCACAGCCTGAATGTGTGTGAGTTAAGTTGAGATACTCGACTGGCTACGTCCACCCGCTGTCCTGCTTTGCGGGGTTTAAAGTCCAGCCACGAGTCTGTTGGAACAGCTACTCCAGCCCCAGGATGAGAGAGGCCCGCTACGGTTTGTAATGCTTCCGAGAGTGGAGTTAAACCAGTGAAAGGTCAGTGGCGACAAGCAAATATTGTTGTTCTTAAAGTCCAAAGTAGGCTGGAGAGCAGCAGAACTGTAGCAGCTCACTGTTAACTTTTACAGTTTAATCCTTGTTCAGGGACTGTGTTCGTCACTTTGTTTAGCAGCACTGTGGCTCCTACCAGTTTCATGACAGCTCTGACTTCCTAGAGTAAGTATGTAGAGTGTCAGTGAAAGTGAGAAAAAAGAGTGCTGAATAGAAAGCATGTGTCTGTAATGTATGGGCACTCCTTATGAATGAGTGATCAGATTTTTTTTCAGTTTCCCCCCTTTGCCTGAGTGTTGTGTGTGTACACAGGAAACCCTTTGGTTGTCTGCCTGCCCTGATCGTGCCTTGCCTTCACAAGATACAGGCATTTTCATTATAGCGTAAATCAGCAGTGGAATTTGTTTGACAATTTTTTTTTTTTTTTTTTTTGGACAAAAAGTTGGTCAACTTGATTCTTGCTCAGTCGAACATTATTACTGGTGTCTAACTGGCAGTAGCACATTCAGCTGTGCAGCAGAAGAATTTGCATGGTGGTTAGTGTTCGGATTTTGTGTGCGTCAGTGTTCACAATGTGAGAAATGTAGCTTTCATTGAATCAGAGGCAGCTAGCGATTCATAGAGAAAGGGCTGACAA